>NC_057805.1:293409369-293659833 GCF_018294505.1 Triticum aestivum
ACAACAATTGATCATTGATCTCTTAGCCGTGTGCGGTGCCCCCCTCCACCATATTACACCTCGATAATATCGTAGCGGTGCTTAGGCGAAGCCCTGCGTCGGTAGAACATCATCATTGTCACCACGCCGTCGTGCTGACAAAACTCTCCCTCAACACTCGGCTGGATCGGAGTTCGAGGGACGTCATCGAGCTGAACGTGTGCTGAACTCGGAGGTGCCGTGCGTTCGGTACTTGATCGGTCGGATCGTGAAGACGTACGACTACATCAACCGCGTTGTGTTAACGCTTCCGCTATCGGTCTACGAGGGTACCTGGACAACACTCTCCCCTCTCGTTGCTCTACATCACCATGATCTTGCGTGTGCGTAGGAAATTTTTTGAAATTACTACGTTCCCCAACAGGCTGCAATGAGCACGTTCCCGTGCTCAGGTGAGCATGGCAATGACGGCGGCCAGCTGCTCGGCGGAGCCGAGCTCGGCCATGGCGGCGCGGTGGCTATGGTAGCGCAAGAGGCCAGGGGAGCGAGGGGAGAAGAAGAGGGGCTCACCGGGCGGCACACACGGTGGCCCTCGGAGGTTTAGTAGCTGCAGACTCGGGGCGGATCGAACGGCGGCGTAGCGGTGGCCGCAGTTGGGGAAGAAGACGCGAGCACGACGGTGGCATTCCTCGGGCTCGACCCGGTGACGAGGAGGAAGAAGCAGTCCACCGCGGACCTCCTAGACACCACGGAGGGAGGAATGGGCGCCGGTGGCCGCGGTGGAGCGTGGTGCTCGGCGGTGACGGAGCTCGGTGGTGATGGATCTGAAGGGAGAGAGGAGAGGAGGAGCAAGCAGAGTGGGAGAGGGGAGTGGGGTGGTGCAAGTGGAGGCGGGGATCCAGGAGGCGAGGAGGCGCGGGCCTTATCCCCTCGCCCGGGCGTCGCCGGCGAGGCGGGTCCGGCGGGGACGGCGCCTGTAGCGACTCGGGTCGGGGAACAGGAAGGGGGGTGCGGTGCGGGGAGCTGGGCCGACTGGGCCGGCCAGGCTGGTTGAGGTCCAGGGGAACAGGGGGCTGTGGGCCGTCCAGCTGGCCGAGGTGGGCCGAGGCCCAAGGGGAGGCCAGGGCTCTCCCACCCCTTCTTCTTTCCTGTTCATTTTTTTAACTTTCTGTTTTTTCTTTTAACAGCTTTCTGTTATAGCTATTTTAGGCCACTTAGACATTTTGCAAAAATGTTGGTTTACCACCAATATTACGAGAAGAATATGTTCCACATGATGAACATTTTAGTTTTCATGTCTGAGCATTTTTGAATTTCACACATAAATTCAAATTGAATTCGACTGGAATTTGAAATGGAATATTGATTAAAGTGACCAAGCGCTGTTATAGCAAAATGATTAGCTTGATCTCAGGGATTACTGTAGCATCATTACACCGGGGTGTTACAAAGGAGATCGAAAATCGTAGCAAAATGAGCTAGAACTCGTGCTTGAGCTGGTTGGTGATTTTTTTGGGAGGAGGAAGGAGTGTGTGGGTGCAGGAATAAGTGGAGGGGGGCCACCATGAGGCAGGGGGCGCGCCCAGGGGGTGGGCGCGCCCTGGACCCTCTTGGCCAGGTGCTTGCTCCCCCTGCTGTGTTCTCAGTGCCAGATATTCTCAAATATTCCAGAAAAAAAATCGTATTTCAATTTCGGGGCATTTGGAGAACTTTTATTTTCGGGGTATTTTTTACTGCACGGATAATTCAGAAAACTGACAGAAATACTATTTTTACTTTATTTATTCTAAATAACAGAAAGTAAAAGGAGGGTACAGAAGGTTGTGCTTTCTAACTTCATCCATCTCATGCTCATCAAAAGGAATCCACTAACAAGGTTGATCAGGTCTTGTTAACAAACTCATTTCGAATAACATGGAACCGGAGAAATTTCGAATAACACTAGGTTACCTCAATGGGGATATGCACGTCCCCAATAATAAGAATATCATATTTCTTCTTGACAGTAGGTAGAGGAAATTCAAAACCTCCAAAAATAATCGATGGAATTTTTCCAATAGAGTTTATACTGTGGACTTGAGGTTGTTTCCTCGGAAAGTGTACCGTATGCTCATTACCATTAACATGAAAAGTGACATTGCCTTTGTTGTAATCAATAACAGCCACTACAGTGTTCAAAAAGGGTCTTCCAAGAATAATAGACATATTGCGTCCTCGGGAATATCAAGAATAACAAAGTCTGTTAAAATAGTAACATTTACAACCACAACAGACACATCCTCACAAATACCGACAGGTATAGCAGTTTATTTATCAGCCATTTGTAAAGTATTTCAGTAGGTGTCAACTTATTCAAATCAAGTCTACGATATAAAGAGAGAGGCATAACACTAACACCGGCTCCAAGATCACATAAAGCAGTTTTAACATAGTTTCTTTTAATGGGGCATGGTATAGTTGGTACTCCTGGATCTCCTAGTTTCTTTGGTATTCCACCTTTAAAAGTATAATTAGCAAGCATGGTGGAAATTTCAGCTTCCAGTATCTTTCTTTTATTAGTAACAATATCTTTCATGTACTTAGCATAAGGATTCATTTTAAGCATATCAGTCAAACGCATACGCAAAAAGATAGGTCTAATCATTTCAGCAAAGCGCTCAAAATCCTCATCATCCTTTTTCTTGGATTGTTTAGGAGGAAAAGGCATGGGTTTCTGAACCCATGGTTCTCTTTCTTTATCGTGCCTCCTAGCAACAAAGTCTCTCTTATCATAACATTGATTCTTTGATTGTGGGTTATCAAGATCAACAGCAGGTTCAATTTCTACATCATTGTTATTGCTAGGTTGAGCATCAACATGAACATCATCATTAACATTATCACTAGGTTCATGTTCATTACCAGATTGTGTTTCAGCATCAGAAATAGAAATATCATTGGGATTCTCAGGTGTGTCAATAACAGGTTCACTAGCAGCATGCAAAGTCCTATCATTTTTCTTTTTCTTCTTTTTACAAGGACTAGGTGCATCTAAATTATTTCTCTAAGAATCCTGATCAATTCTCTTAGGGTGGCCCTCAGGATACAAAGGTTCCTGAGTCACTTTACCCCCTCTAGTTGCAACTCTAACAGCAAAGTCATTATTCTTACTATTCAATTCATTGAGCAAACCATTCTGAGCTTTAAGTACTTGTTCCACTTAAGTGGTAACCATAGAAGCATGTTTACTAATGAGTTTAAGTTCACCTTTAACTCTAGACATATAATCACTCAAGTGTTCAATCATATAAGCATTGTGTTTCAATTGTCTACCAACATAAACATTGAAGTTTTCTTGTTTGACAATAAAATTATCAAACTCATCTAAGCATTGGCTAGCAGACTTATAACGAGGAATATCACCTTCATCAAATCTATAAAGAGAATTTACCTTTAATACCTGTGTCGGGTTATCAAGGCAATGTATTTCTTCGATAGGTGGTAAATTAAGGCCATGTATTTCTTCAACAGGAGGTAAATTCTTGACATCTTCAGCTTTTATATCTTTTTCTTTCATAGATTTCTTTGCCTCTTGCATATCTTCAGGACTGAGAAATAGAACACCCCTTTTCTTCGGAGTTGGCTTAGGAGTTGGTTCAGGAAGTGTCCAATTATTTTCATTGGTCAACATATTATTCAATAGAATTTCAGCTTCATCAGCTATTCTTTCCCTGAAAACACAACCAGCACAACTATCCAGGTGGTCTCTGGAAGCATCGGTTAGTCCATTATAAAAGATACCAAGTATTTCATTTTTTCTTAAGAGGATGATCAGGCAAAGCATTAAGTAATTGGAGAAGCCTCCCCAAGCTTGTGGGAGACTCTCTTCTTCAATTTGCACAAAATTATATATTTCCCTTAAAGCAGCTTGATTCTTATGAGCGGGGAAATATTTAGCAGAGAAGTAATAAATCATATCTTGGGGACTACGCACACAACCAGGATCAAGAGAATTAAACCATGTTTTAGCATCACCCTTTAATGAGAACGAGAATATTTTAAGGATATAATAGTAGCGAGTTTTCTCATCATTAGTGAACAGGGTGGCTATATCATTTAATTTAGTAAGATGTGCCACAACAGTTTCAGATTCATAGTCATAAAAGGATCAGATTCAACCAAAGTAATTATATAAGGGTCGACAGAGAATTCATAATCCTTATCGGTAACAAAGATAGGTGAGGTAGCATAAGCAGGATCATATTTCATTCTAGCATTCAGAGATTTTTGTTTCGGCTTAGCTAATAATTTCTTAAGATCACTGCTATCATTGCAAGCAAGAAAGTCTCTAGCAGTTTCATCCATAACATAACCCTCAGGCACAACAGGCAATTCATATCTAGGGGGAGAATCTTCATCATCACTTTCATCAATATTATCAGTTTCAATAATTTCATTCTCTCTAGCCCTAGCAAGTTGTTCATCCAGAAATTCACCTAGTGGCACAGTAGTATCAAGCATAGAAGTAGTTTCATTATGAGTATCATGCATAGCAAAAGTGGCATCATCAATAACGTGCGACATATCAGAATTAATAGCAGAAGCAGGTTTAGGTGTCGCAAGCTTACTCAAAACAGAAGGTGAATCAAGTGCAGAGCTAGATGGCAGTTCCTTACCTCCCCTCGTAGTTGAGGGATAAATTTTAGTTTTCTCGTCTTTCAAGTTCTTCATAGTGACCAGCAGATATAAATCCCAAGTGACTCAAAGAATAGAGCTATGCTCCCCGGCAACGGCGCCAGAAAATAGTCTTGATAACCCACAAGTATAGGGGATCGCAACAGTTTTCGGGGGTAGAGTATTCAACCCAAATTTATTGATTTGACACAAGGGGAGCCAAAGAATATTCTCAAGTATTAGCAGTTGAGTTGTCAATTCAACCACACCTGGATAACTTAATATCTGCATCAAAGTATTTAGTAGCAAAGTAATATGATAGTAGCGGTAACGGTGACAAAAGTAACAGTGATAGTATTGTAGTGATTGTAACAGTAGCAACGGAAAAGTAAATAAGCGAGGAACAATATGGGAAAAGCTCATAGGCATTGGATCGGTGATGGAGAATTATGTCGGATGCGATTATTCATGCAACAGTTATAACATAGGGTGACACAGAACTAGCTCCAATTCATCAATGTAATGTAGGCATGTATTCCAAATATAGTCATACGTGCTTATGGAAAAGAACTTGCATGACATCCTTTGTCCTACCCTCCCGTCGGCTCTCGAACCCACTTCGAGGGCTCTTCGCGCGAGTTCGTGGTGTGGGCGGCGATGCCACCGCGCATGTGGATCTAGCTCCCGCGGTTCTTTGCCGGAGATATGCTGCCGAGAGGTCCGCTCGAGCTGTGGTTGCAGCATGCCGGGTGCTGCGCCCTAGCCACAGGGGCGGAGGTCGAGGTCGTCTCCCCGGGAAAAATCTTCATGTCCCGTGGATGGGGCGAGGTCGCCCGCGCCTGCCGCGCGGAGGGAGCCCTCGCGATCCACTTTGAGTATGACGGCGCTTCCACGTTGTTATTCAAGGTCTTCGACAAGGAAGGCCGCCATCTGAGGTGCTTGTCGGTGTCAAAACCGGCGGATCTCGGGTAGGGGGTCCCGAACTGTGCGTCTAAGGCGGATGGTAACAGGAGGCGGGGGACACAATGTTTACCCAGGTTCGGGCCCTCTCGATGGAGGTAATACCCTACTTCCTGCTTGATTGATCTTGATGATATGAGTGTTACAAGAGTTGATCTACCACGAGATCGTAGAGGCTAAACCCTAGAAGCTAGCCTATGATTATGATTGTTGTTCTCGTCCTACGGACTAAACCCTCCGGTTTATATAGACACCGGAGGGGGCTAGGGTTACACAGAGTCGGTTAGAAGGGAGGAGATCTACATATCCGAATTGCCAAGCTTGACTTCCACGCAAAGGAGAGTCCCACCCGTACACGGGGCGAAGTCTTCAATCTTGTATCTTCATAGTCCAACAGTCCGGCCAAAGGATATAGTCCGGCTGTCCGAGGAACCCCTAATCCAGGACTCCCTCAGTAGCCCCAGAACCAGGCTTCAATGACGATGAGTCCGACGCGCAGATTGTCTTCGGCATTGCAAGGCGGGTTCTTCCTCCGAATACTCCATAGAAGATTTCGAACACAAGGATAGTGTCCAGCTCTGCAAAACAAATTCCACATACCACCGTAGAGAGTATAATATTTCCACAAATCCAATCTGCTGACAACTTTTCATAGCGTGACGTCCCGCCGTGGTCGGGTCATTACGAACTGTTTTTCCCAGCCTGCCACTGCACGTGTTGCGAGGTGGTTTTATTGGCACGTCTTGTCGAAGCAGAGATCGTGTTCCCCTTATCACGGGATTCTCATCAATACGGGTGTGGGTAACCCAATCGTGCCCGCTGGTATGACTCCTCGATTTTAGGCAAGTTCCAAACGGCCACGCGGAGGACGCTTGATATTCACCCTCTTTATAAAGAGGCCAAGGCCTATCCTTTTCTTCTCGCACTCGATCCTTCCCTCCCCCCACCTTGAATTCCAACACCCAAGGCTCAGGCTAAGCGCTTCGGACCTTCAACCATGTCCGGATCCAACCTTCAAGGCCGGTGGATGGCCTCCTCTGTCACAGAGGAGGACATCAAAAAGCTAAGAGAAGCCAGGTATCTGACCGCCGAAATCTCGCACAGGCTGCCTGCTCGAGGGCAGGTCATCCCCACTCCCGAACCCAATGGGAGTGTCGTATTTGTCTCCCACTTCCTCTGAGGACTAGGCTTTAGTCTTGATCCCTTTGTTAGAGGGCTTATGTTCTATTATGGGCTCGATTTCCATGATCTGGCTCCGGATTCCATCCTTCACATCTCGTCGTTTATCGTCGTGTGTGAGGCCTTCCTCCGCATCACCCCACACTTTGGCTTATGGCTCAAAACCTTCAATGTGAAGCCGAAGATGATCGATGGGCGACACACAGAATGCGGAGGTGCTATAATAAGCAAAGGCGTCAATGCTCCATGGCCAAAGGGATCCTTCCCGGAGATGTCCAACTTATGGCAGCGGGAGTGGTTTTACATCACGGCCCCCCTGAAGTACTAAGTGGGTAGCTGCCCCTGCCTTCCGTTCGGGCCCCCCGCCACAACTGGCGTCATGGGTCAACAAGGGGCTGGACTGGGGGCCGGCTAATGATGTGCCGATATTGCAGAGTCGCATCCGAGATCTCCTCAAGAGAGATGTCAGCCTTGTCGAGGTAATGCAAGTCATGCTAGTTCGTCGGGTCCTGCCATGCCAACGTCGACCTCTCCGTATGTGGGAGTTCAACCCGGAAGGACCGCGAACTATTCAGCAATTCTTCGGCGTGACGCTCGAAGAGATGTATAGATTGTTCTTTGGATCACGAATAAAGTGTCCGGACACCACCGAGGATGCGGGTCTAAACTGCAATCGTCCAGACACCCAAGTAAGTAATTCTTCGGCCGAACCTGCTGTCTCTTTATTTATCACAACATCATTGCTGAAAAGTCGCTCTTTGACCAGGACTGGATAAAAAAGGCGAAGATGATCAGGTGTTCGGCCCCCCTTCCCGAGGGCTCAACGGATCCAGTACTAGCCAGAATGCTTGAGCTCGCGCCTTATCAAGTGCCATTAGGGGAAGATAAAGGGAGGAATAAAGAAGCCGAAAGCGGGCCTCACTCATTACTCATACAAACCGAGGGAATTAGTGTCTCCGCGAAGGAGGATAGCCGGGGGGAAGAATCCGAAATCCCTTCTCCCCAAGGAAGGAAAAGGACCACCTCTGAAGAATTGGAAACAAGGGAAGGAGCCTTCTCTCGGGGGTCCTGCCCCGGAGGGCATCCTTACTTCACAGTGCCCGCAAGGGGATCAGCCCTCCACCGAGCTGTAAGTAAACAGGAGTACCTTATAGTGAATATATCCCGTTTTATTTCTGAGGACAATAACCGAGACGTATGTCTTGCAGTTCAGATCGTAGCCCTTCTCGACAGAGTTCGTTTTCGGGGGATCTTCTTCCGGAGATGATGGAGAGCAAAACGCCTCCCCGTGCCTCCCCACCTCATGAGGCGGACGACCCCGAGGTGTCGTCACGGAGGATTTCTCCTGATCCACCAAGGCCAGAAGGTAACCCTTCGGCCACCCGAAGTCCGGAGTATTCGGCTCCTAAGGAGAGCAACAGAAAGAGTCCGGGACTGTCCGGTGCGCGACCGGACACACTGATGAGTCTTCTGGAGCAAGCGCCCATCTCAGAGGCTCATCGTACTTTAATGGCTACGGTGGTTGAGAAAATTTCATCCGCCAAAAGTGGGTTGCATGAAGCTTTTATGAGCCTGCTAAGAGGCTTTGAGGTACGCAAAATAATACATATATTTTTGACGGTACCGCACATGCTAGGTGTGCCCTATGCAGATAGTAGCCCCTGAGACTCTGGTTGCCGTCGAAAGGCGGCATACAGAGGATCATAGTCCCAGGTAATGATCATGCTGCTTTCATGTGCAGGCGGCTGAGGGTCCGGTGGCTAGCTGGACTGGTGAATTTGCCGAACTGAAGCGGCAACTTGATGCGGCAGATGCCGACATCATGCTTGTAAACAAGGGGCTTGACGAGGCACAGGGTATGTATTCTCCGGTGGTTAACAGGTAAGAAGAGGAGCATGATGCTAGTATCTATATTATTCTGTGACTGCAGATGGAGCTGCCGCTGTGGAGACCCTTCAGGCAGAGCTTGCCCGAGCCAAGGAACAAGCAAGGAGAAGTGATGCGTCCGCCCTAAAGGCGGTCGAAGAGTTAGGAGCCGAAAAGGCTGCTCATCGCCAGAGCGAAGATAAAATAGCCAAGATGGTTGTTGAGCTGAAAGATGCTGCCGACCGATATGAGCTTCTTGAAAAGGAGAGCAAAGCGCAAGTGGCGGATCTGAAGAAATCCATGGTAGCAGCCAAGGAAACCCGCTCTAAAATCAGAGCGGCGAAGGAGGAGCTTCGTCAAGCGGAGATATCACGGCTGGGAAGCCCTTTTTGTTGCGGACGAAGTTCGAAGATCCAAAGTATGCCCTTCTGGATCAATTATGGAGTTCTGCAGATGCGTACCTGGACTTGGCAACGAGTGCTGCTGATGCGACCGAGTTTTTCAAAGATCAAAAAGATCACGAAGTGGAAAAGTTGTTCTGGTCGCAGTTCAGTGCTCCAACGCGTCCGCTGCTATTAAATGAGCAAATGGCTGAGTGGGCTGAGCTCCATAGGTTGTCTGAGCTTGCCATGAGGTCCGTTGTGGATCATCTTTGGCCGGAAGGATCAAGGCCGAATAGTTATTTCGGTTTAGTGCAACGATTTCTTGGTGTTGTGCCGCATATCAACGCTGTAAAGAGGTCGGCGTGCATAGAGGGTGCGTGGATGGCTCTTGCCCGTGTCAAGACATACTGGACAAAGATGGAGGCCACCGCTATTGCAACCCAGGACCCGGCCGTAGGCCAGGTTTCGGCCGAGCACTATTTTGACGAAGTCCTAGAAGGTGCTCGTTCAATAAAGGCTCGGTGCTCTAAGAGTATCATGTTTGAGTGACATGTATCCCAATTATAAAAACAATGCTATTTGGATTATAAAGGCTATGTTTATACTTTTGCCTGAAAGTATTATGATGCCTCCTGTGCGGCCGTTTATGTATGTATATAACCTGAAAGTTTGCAGTCGTCGGCTTCAGCCCCCACGCATATAATGCGGGGGTCTTCGGAAAAGCGTGTGTTCACACTTGATCCAACGTCTTGGTCCATTAAGTAGGTGATAGCGCGGCGAACAAGGCAATCGGACTATATTGCTTTAACACTTTCACTTAGCCATAGGAGTTTGACAGTGGGGCTACTATATAGCCCCTAGTACTTCCGCGCTCGTCCGAGTACGGGGCGCGTACATACATGACCGGGGAAACCGGCCCTTCGTTAATGCGGAGGAATCGCGAAGATTCCGCTCAGTCATCGAGTGGTTGACTAGTCTCGCGCTTTATCATATCAGTCAGTTTTCGGCTTTCTCTACTGAGGTGCTCATCCGGATGAACCAGGGCACAATCGCAGTAGTTCTCCCGGTGCCACCTTAGCCGATAGAGCGGAACATAAGGTAGCAAAACACGGGAGCCGGGCAAACCCAACATTTGACCAAAGACATGATTCGGAGCTGATGCATATAAGGCCAAACTCGCGACGCCGAACACTCCCTAAGGTATTTGGACTTTACCAAATATACCGGGCGGAGTAACGCCCTTGATAACGAACCCTGAATTTCCAGGTACGTGCATTAGTCTGAGGTGGCGAAATGCCAATAACATCGGCATCCCTCTCGGTTGTGTTGAGTATCCGGAGGGTGTCAAGCAACAAGAGACAGTGAGAAAGGTTTACACAGGGTCTTAATCTAAAAAGAAACCTTTGAGCGGGGCCCTGCTGCACGTCTGCGCCTGTGTCCCCGTTGTGCCGTATCCTGGAAGGGTGTAGCACGATTATCATCTGTAAAAGAGAAAATTTTAGGTTAAAGTCTTCGTGCTAAAAATTGGTTATTCTTGATAAACCGTTAAAATCCAATCTAAATAAGGTCCAGCCGAACTGTAGTCCTTTTTACATGCGGGAAGCCCCTAGTGTCACCTATGGGGGTATATCCATTGACCCAATCTCAGGTTTTTCTGAGCTCTTACAGCTAGTGGTGCGCCGGACTCGTCTAGCCGTGTCCGCGGTCTTGACGACCGATCATTTATTCTGGTTCGAGAGGTCGTTCAGTGTTCGGCTGCTAAAGCCGCCACACATTCTTCCGCATGTAAGGAACGCTTTGTGTTTCCGCTAACTATGATGATGCCACATGGACCGTGCATCTTAAGCTCAAGATAAGCGTAATGCGGTATTGCGTTAAAACGAGTGAAGGCCGTTCGTCCGAGTAGTGCTTGATAGCCGCTTCGGAATGGAGCGATATCGAAGGTTAACTTTTCACTTCGGAAGTTGTTGGGAGAACCGAATACAACCTCTAGTAGTAGAGAGCATGTGCAACGGGCCTCTGTGCCTGGTATTACTCCTTTAAAGTTAGTATTGCTTTGGCTGATTCTTGTCGGGTCTATCCCCATTTTGTGGACTGTGTCCTGATATATCAGATTAAGACTACTGCCGCTGTCCATAAGGACTCCGGTGAGATGGTATCCGTCAATTATTGGGTCTATCACCAAGGCAGCCGATCCTCCGTGCCGGATACTAGTCGGGTAATCCCTGTGATCAAAAGTGATCGGGCAGACCAACCAAGGGTTGAACTTGGGGGTAATGGGCTCCACGGCGCATACGTCTCGGAGTGCGCGCATGCTCCTTCTCTTCGTTACGTGAACCATGTTCACTGTTTTGACCTCTGGTGGGAATTTTTTCTGTCCCCCAGTGCTTTGTTGGCGAGGCTCATCCTCGTCTTCACTTGGCGTCTCCCTCCCCTTGTGTTCGGCGTTTAGCTTGCCGGCCTGCTTGAAGACCCAACATTCTCTGTGGGTGTGATTTGTAGGTTTGTCGGAGGTGCCATGAATCTAACATAATTTGTCTAGAATCTTGTTTAGGCTGGACGGTCCATCTCTGTTGCCTTTGAATGGCTTTTTCCGTTGACCGGATCGTGAGCCCCTGAATCCAGCGTTCACCGCCGTGTTGTCTGGGCTGTCTTCATTGTTTCGACGCTTGCTTTTGTTGCGTCGTGGTTTTCCATTGCCATCCCTGACTTCGGATGTGCCTGGGTCGCTGGTGCCGCTACGGGCCAGCCAACTATCTTCGCCCGCGCAAAAGCGGGTCATAAGGCTTGTTAGGGCTGCCATTGTCCTCGGTTTTTCCTGGCCGAGGTGTCTGGCGAGCCATTCGTCCCGGACACTGTGTTTGAAAGCCGCTAAGGCTTCGGCGTCCGGGCAGTCGACAATCTGATTCTTCTTAGTGAGGAATCTGTTCCCAAACTTTTGGGCTGACTCTCCGGGCTGTTGAATTATATGACTTAAGTCGTCTGCATCCGAAGGTCGGACATAGGTCCCTTGAAAATTAGCCCTGAAAGCATCCTCAAGCTCCTCCTAACTTACAATTGAGTTTTTGGGGAGGCTCTTCAGCCAGTGCCGAGCTGGTCCTTTCAATTGAGGGGCAAGTATTTGATGGCGTGAGATCATCTCCGTGAGCCATATGGATATGAAGGATAAAGTCCTCAATCCAGACCCCAGGGTCTGTCGTTCCGTCGTATGCCTCTATGTTCACGGGCTTGAATCTCTCTGGAAATTCGTGATCCAGCACCTCATCGGTGAAGCATAGGGGGTGCGCGCCACCCTGTATTTGGATGTGTCATGGCGTTCTGATGGTTGCAGTGTTTGGTTTTGATTCTGCGCTGGAGCGCGCTTCCTAGATCCGTAGATGGACCTGGTCATACCGGCTTTTTGATGCAAGTCCTCAAGTGAATTGTGTGCTGACTTATGTGCGACATCGTTAGCCGCCCTATCGCGGCCACGGGGTGGTCGATCTAGCTGATCGGCTGTTTTATTTTTCGAATGTATGGGCTCTAGGGCCTCGTCGTCGAATTCAGGCAGTAGCTTGCGCTTTGGATAGCTCTTTGTGTGGCGACTGCCACCGTACTTTTCTGCAGTGTTAAGCACTTTGTTCCGTCTACTGATGAGTGTATTTTGCGCGGCCTTAAGCCTTTGCTTCTGCTTCTTCAGGCTCCTCGCGGTGGCAATAAGCCTCCTGTGGAGGTTCTCTTGTTCCAAGTGCCTTTCCGGGATGATGTGTGCATCGTCGTCCGGACTATTCTCCTCTCCGGAGACAGGTTGATGATCTTTACCCTCGGTGTCGCCGTGATCGGACAGCGGCTCCTTACTATGTTCGTCGTCCGTTGGTTCATCTTGCTCTGTCGCTGGGTCCACGTGGTCGTCGTTCCCTTTTGAGTCGACCGGGGTATTATTCTTTCCTGCGCTATTATCGCTGTTTTTGCCGAGGCGGGATTTGGAGCGGCGCTTACGTCGTCGCTTTGGTTGCTTCTCGAGGGAGCTATCCTTCGCTGCATCCTTCCGTTCCTCGTCATTGTTTTCTTTGGGTGTATCCACCATATATATATCATGTGATGAAGTGGTTGTCCAACGCCCTGTGGGCGGTGGTTCCTGTTCCTTTCATGCATCGCCGTCCATACCGTCGATGTCTTCGGAGTCGAAATCGAGCATGTCGGTTAAATCGTTGACAGTGGCTATTAAGTGGGTGGTGGGTGGGGGACGAATTTCTTCGTCGTCCGCTTCCCACTCGAGCCGGACATAGTTCGGTCAAGGGCCTCCTAACAAGGAGAGAGACCTTAATGAATTTAGCACATCGCCCAAGGGCGAGTGCTGAAAGATATCCACGGAGGAAAACTCCATGATCGGCGCCCGATCAGATTCGATAGGCACGGACGCAGGCGGTTCGGGGCCCGTGGCCGGGGACGAATCCAAGGATCTGGCAACACGGGTTTTGTAGTAGATGAAGTCAGTATTCGGCTCTATCGCCACTAAGTGTGCGGCCTCCGTGGCGGGGTCCATCCACCCGTCCTCGGACGGCGCGATCTGCTCCGGACTGAGGGCCGGAGCAACCACAGGTGTGATCTCCTAAACACCGTCCGACGGCAGAGCTAAGTCGTGCTCGTCGTGACTGTGCGGCGCACCTGACACGGGCTTGAATCCGTCGAAGATCAAGTCTTCGCGGATGTCAGCAGTATAGTTTAGGTTTCCAAACCTGACCTGACGGCCAGGGGCGTAGCTCTCAATCTGCTCCAGATGGCCAAGCGAGTTGGCCCGCAGTGCGAAGCCTGCCGAATACAAAGATCTGTCCGGGGAGAAAAACCTCACCCTGGAACGCATCGTTGCCGATGATAGAAGGAGCCATCAAACCTTATGGTGACGGCACAGTGGAACTCTCAATGAAAGCACCAATGTCGGTGTCAAAACCGGCGGATCTCGGGTAGGGGGTCCCGAACTGTGCGTCTAAGGCGGATGGTAACAGGAGGCGGGGGACACAATGTTTACCCAGGTTCGGGCCCTCTCGATGGAGGTAATACCCTACTTCCTGCTTGATTGATCTTGATGATATGAGTATTACAAGAGTTGATCTACCACGAGATCGTAGAGGCTAAACCCTAGAAGCTAGCCTATGATTATGATTGTTGTTCTCGTCCTACGGACTAAACCCTCCGGTTTATATAGACACCGGAGGGGGCTAGGGTTACACAGAGTCAGCTAGAAGGGAGGAGATCTACATATCCGAATTGCCAAGCTTGCCTTCCACGCAAAGGAGAGTCCCACCCGGACACGGGACGAAGTCTTCAATCTTGTATCTTCATAGTCCAACAGTCCGGCCAAAGGATATAGTCCGGCTGTCCGAGGACCCCCTAATCCAGGACTCCCTTAGTGCTGTCCTGGAGGAAGCCGCTGGGACAGCGTGGCAGCAGGCGTCGAGCATGCCCCCAGTCCTGCCGGTAGCTCCTTCAGTAGCAGCGATGACTCCTGGGAGTCCAACGACTCTCCCGGGCCTAGCGAGTCTCCGGAGACAAGCGACGACAGCTACGTGCCACCAAGCTCTCGCCGTGCCCAGAGCATGGCAACGGCATCCGCCTGTCATCGTCGATGGCCTGGATGGGGTTGGCGTCGGCCCCTCGTAGCCCACCGTTGATGATGGCGTCGGTGGCGACGTCCGTAGTCAGGGCCTCTTGAGATTTTCCTTCTTTTGTTCCCTGCGAGGAATTGAGACGAACCCCGTGGGGGTGTGTAAAGAACCTATAATGCTTTTGCTCCAGTGCTTATTATTCCTACTATAAGGTTGTGGTTGTGTATCTTGCTTCGGCATTGTCCCCCCTTTTCATCCTTGTGGTAGCTTAGCGCTCTACGCCGGCAGGTCCCAGTCCCAGCCAAGCTTCAGCCGTCGCTGGTATGCCAGGTCGCGATGCCGTGGTCAAGGCCAGGAGGTGAGCGGCCCAAGGTCCAGTAAGAGCTCCCGAGGCGCGATGCTCAAGAGGTCCCCTTTGGCGTGCAAGCAGCTTCCCGAAGGTAGAAAAGGAAGGCGGCATTGCCGGAGCAAGGCTGCGAGAGTCGAAAATTCCAACTGCGGCGTCGCGCTATCATGAATATGTGACTTATCTTATCCAGCCCGAGGTGATTCCCTGCGCAGCGCCTGATTTGTGCTCCCACAGCGGTGTTACTAGGTAAGGCTCATGATGGCTTCCCCCCTTCCTTGCTCATCTAAATGCTCTGCGTCCTCGGGTCTCGACCCTCGAGCGAGGCTCAGCCGCCGCTGGTATGCCAGGTCGCGATGCCGTGGTCAAGGCCAGGGGGTGAGGGCTGGAGAGTCAGTAGGAGCTCCAGAGACGCGATGCTCAGGAGCCCCCCCCCCCTTAACGCACAAGCGAATCGGATGAAAAGGGGGCAGCCGGCGGGGCCACCCGTAGCTAAGCTCCGGAGATTCCTGCGGGTAAGTTCAAGAGGAGAGTATGGCTCATAATCTCGTTTGTTGTCCTGCCGTTGATCTTTCTGCAAGAGATGAAGGCACTGAGGATCTGGTGGGGTGACATGCGTGGGGCGCCCCGCGAGCCAGAGCACGGTCGCTCAGGTTTGTCAGCGTTGCAGGGACGGACCCGAGCACAAGCGTCGTGCCAGCATGTGTAGCCCCCGTTGCGGGATGAGCAGGAGGCTGGTCAGCAACGCGGGAGGCCGCGACGAGCAACAGGCAAGTAGGCGATAATCATAAATCATCTTGGGGAAGGAGGCAAGCTAGTTCAGGTAAATGTAAAAACGATACATGCCACAGGGACGGATCCGTGTGGCCTGGGGATGATGCAGCCCGAGGGGCGCCCCCAACAGAGTAAATTAAAGATGCAAAGGATACACGTCGCAGGGATAGGCCCATGCGACTTGGGGATAATGCAGCCCAAGGGGCGCCCCCAACTGAATGAACTGGAAAGAGTCACCTGGCACTGTTGCTGGAGGGATGTTGAAGCAGCTGAAGACGCGCGCTGGAGGAGTCGCCCCTCACGAACCGCCTGAATCCTGAACCTCGGGAGGCTGGGGGCTCGGGAGGCTCACGAAGGGCCGTCGCCATCTCTGCCAGGACCGCATGATGCATGGTCTCCTGAGCCGCCAGAACGCTCCGCAGGCGACGCTGGAAGGTAACAGCCGCGTTCGGCAAGCCGAAAGGCATGCGAACATAGCTGTGAGGTGGACCCTCACACCGACCAACCCGCAAAGGCCAGAAGCTCCTGGGATGTGGCCCTATTGAGCCCTGGAATGTTAATGCAGACGCGGAGCTCGTCGTCCTCGCCAGGACAAGGAGCTGCGCCAGGTGGTGGGCGGCGTTCGCCATGCATGGCTCTTGCCTCTTGAAGCTCCTCGGTCGTCTTGGTGGTGAATTCCCGAGCACCTGGCACCCCGTGCCTTGTGCCCTCATGAGGGAAACGTGCGACGAAGCACGCCTTCATGTGGTGCCCGAGCGTCTCCCTCATGACGTTGGCTAAGTCAGAGGCCCTCCAGAAGAAAGCCCCCGAGCCCAGCCTGAGGAGGGCGCTGGGCGCGCCTTCCTATGCGAGGGAGGGAGGCGCCCCATCCGTGGGCGCGGGTCCTGAGGTGGTGCCGCTGGAGACACCGCTCTCCTGAGGCTCTTGACGGAGCAGCTGCTTCTTCTTCTTGGGGACTGCCTCAGGAGGGTAGGTGGCGCCTTTGTTGTCCAGGTCTTCAATTGCCGCAGCCTGGTAAGCGCGCTCGAGGGAGCACACCACGTCCTTCTCCTCGCAAGCGATCGTGATGATGTTGCGGTTCCCTGGCATCTTAAGGACGTTGTAGCCATGATGGGTCACTGCCATGAACTTGGTCAGGGCCGGATACCCAAGGATGGCATTGTACGGCAGGCGGATATGGGCGACGTCAAAGTCGATGAGCTCGGTGCGGTAGTTGTCGTGCTGGCCGAAGGTGACAGGGAGGCGGATCTACCCTATCGGAGTAATGGAACCATCGTTCACTCCTGAGAAAGGCTTGGTGGGCTGCAGCTGATCATATGGCACTTGGAGGCGGTCGAACGTCTCGACGGAAAGAACATTGAGCCCCGCACCGCCATCGATGAGGGTCTTGGTGACAAGGACATTGCTGATGATGGGTGAGCACAGCATCGGGAGGGCGCTGGCAGTTGCCGCGCACTTGAGCTGGTCGGACGAGCTGAAGGTGATGGTGCACTTGGACCACCTAAGCGGACGCGTGGCCTCAAGCCTGGGGAGGGCTGCGTTCACCTCACGGGCGAACTGCTTGAAGATGCGATGAGAGGCTGGGGCCTGAGCGCCACCCAAGATGCAGGCAACGACGCGAGGTTCCTGCAAGCCCCCAGCCCCCTCGTACTGGTGATGGTCTTCGTTCCTCCTTGGTGGTGGTGGAAGCGGAGGGAGGCCGGCATTTCCCTGAGGACGGTCCTCACGAGGTTGGTCTCTCCAGGTGCCCTCGCGAGGCTGGCCTTGCCAGCGATCCTCACGAGGCTGGTCGCGCCACTCCTGGCGGCAGCCGCGGTCGTCCCAACATCATCCACTTTTGCCTCCTCCGCGGTCGTAGCCTCGGTCATTGCGCTCGGGGCGTCGACCGAAGCGCCCGCTGCGGATGGCCCTAAGCTCTTGACAGTCATTGGTATTGTGTCTGTGTATGTTGTGGAAGGCGCAGAACGGGCGGCTGCCCTTGGATGATTCCGGGTGGTCGCAGCCGCACTTCATCTCTGGTTCGGCTGCGAGCACGGCAGCCCCCTTGCGCTTCATGTCCTTGGCCTTGGCCTTCTTGTCTTCTGGGTCGGCCGCTGGGAGCTCGAGGAGGAAGAGGCGCCCTTCCTCAGCTCTCGCACACTTGGTCGCCATGTTGAACATCTCCAGAGCCGTACACAGGTCCTCATGGATGGCGAGCTCCTCCTTCATCTTGACATCACGGACACCATCAGAGAAAGCTGAGATGATGGATTCGCCTGAAACCTTGGGGATCTTGAGGCAAACGCAGTTGAAGCGCTGGATGTACTTCTGCAGGGTCTCCCCTGGCTGCTGCTTGATGCACCGCAGGTCGCCCACGACAGGCGGGCGGTCGCGAGTGCCCTGGAAGTTGGCGACGAAACGCTTGCGCATCTCGCCCCAGGAGGAGATCGATCCCACGGGCAGGTTCAGGAGCCACGAGCGCGCGCCATCCTTGAGGGTCATGGGAAACCAATTCGCCATGACCTTCTCGTCGCCGCTGGCCGCCTCGATGCTCAGCTCGTAGAGCTGCAGGAACTCCGCAGGGTCGGGGGTGCCGTCGTAACATGGAGGTAGGTCAGGCTTGAACTTGCCCGGCCAGACGACGCTGCGTAGCTCAGGGGTGAAGGCGTAGCAGCCTGCGGTGGTCACTGGAGCTTGTCGTGGAGGTGGAGCCCGGTCTTGGTACCCACGCGTCGCCACCGCAGGTGGCACGCGGTCTTGACGTGGTGGTGCAGGGAGCACGGGAGCATCCGCTTGCGGCCGCTGGACCTCCTGGCAACTTTCTTCTTCACGCGCGGGCGCCCCGCACGGTGGGTCACGCCATGGGGCCGCGCGCCTCGGTCCAAGGACGACATCTTGACGGGGTGGTGGCGGAGGCGCTCCATGGGCTACGTCGCCCGCAGCGGGAGGCAGGCGAGGCAGCGAGAGGGTCGGTGCAGGAGAGCCCCCAGCGGCGCTGACGAGCTCGGTGATCCGGTCCAGCTAGTCCTCGTAGAGGTCGTCGACGGGGCGGTAGCGCAGGAGCTCGCGCGCCATGAGCAGCGCAGCCTGCGCGTTCGCGGGCCCGCGACGAGCGTGGGACGATGAGACGGCCGGAGTCAGCGACGGGGTGGCGGTGCGGAGGGGTGGAGCGACGAAGCTTGCTGCTCGTTTCCCGCCGGACCGGTGGCGGCGTTGGCGGCGGGTGATGGAGAACGACGGGGAGGCCCGCCGACGGGCGTCATCTGGGCGACGCGCGTGGCGAGAGCGGCTCGACGCTCAGCACGGGCTCGGCGAGCATCAGCCATGGAGACGGTGGAGCGGCTGCGAGTTGATCGACGGAGAAGAGGCTTCGGCGCACCCCTACCTGGCGCTTCAAATGTCGGATTCGGGGTTCCGCAGACCCTTGAGAGGTTCGAACTCTGGGGTGCACACGAAGAACTCTCTCTCCCCAGTCTGCCCGCTAAACAATCCCACGGCCTAGCTTGACGAACCCAAAGAACAAGAGACACAGGGATTTATCCTGGTTCGGGCCACCTTGCGGTGTAATACCCTACTCCAGCTTTGTGGTGGATTGCCTCGAGGGGCTGAGGGTGAACTAGTACAGTGGTTGAACAGCCTCAGGAGGTGAGGTGTTCTTGGGCTCGATGAGCTGGTGGGTGTCAGGATGATCTGAATGAACCGTCCGTCAGATGCCCTGCTACGGCGGTGGCTAGGTCCTATTTATAGTGGCCTTGGTCCTCTTCCCAAATGTAGGCTGGAAGGGATCCCACAACGGCCAATTTTGAAGGGAGACAACTAGTACAAGCTATCCTGACAAAAGTAGTCTTCGCCTGCCAAAGGCTCTGGTGGTGACGCTGCAGTGGGCTCCGCGATGACCTCCGTCCTGCCGTCCTGGCGGTCTTGGTCTTGTTGCACCAAAACGGAAACCTTTCCTTGATTCCTCGGGACTCTGCGCCTGCACTTGCCTCCTTAGCACCGAAGAGGAAACTGGTACACTGCGCCCGCTGGCGCCCGCCTGGCCTTAGTCGTCATGGCTCACGTCACGTGAACCTCGCGAGGTGCTCCTTGCATTGATATCTCCGCTCCTCGGGAGCCAGCCTAGTGAGGCTGCCCCCAGGGAGGTCTTGATGTCGTCCGCCTCGCGAGGCTTGGCCCCTCGCGAGGGTCTTTAGTTGTTGCTGCTGAAGTTGGGCCGTACCGGTCCGTTGATGGACCCACGCCACGGGTCGCAGGCAGGCAAGTCTGGGCACCCCCATTCCGAGGACGCCGACAGGAAGTAGTCTTCGGTTCTTCGGACAACTTCCGAAGTGAAGACTTGACCTTCGATATTGTCCCTTTCTGCAGTGGTTATCACGCGCTGCTCGGACGAACTGCTTTCGCCCGCTTCAATGTGGTCCCACATTATCCTTATTTAAAGCTCAAAATGCTCGGACCGTGCGGCATCATCACAGTCAATGGAAACATGGAGCGCTCCCTCCATACTGATGAGCACACCGCGGCCCTCGCAGCCAAGGTACAGAACGGACTCATCAAGCCGAACAACTCATCGGTCATTAAGACCACTGACACTGCCAAGCGAGTCCGATCGACATTACAGCATGACAGTTCGGCGGATCCGGAGCTTGAATAGCAGTTCAGCCTCTGCCGATCGCCCCATAAGGCTGCGGCATACGTACCGTGCGTGCATAATTACGCACTTAAAATACCTTCGGCGGCACCGGAGGGATACTGCGGAAAACGGTCTATAGTGCGGCTTGACCCTATTCGGATCCTAACTTTCTCTCTCTCTCTCTTCCTTTTTTTTCTTCATTACAGGTTCATTAAAACCTACCTACTTTATGGTTGTATAGGGGCTCCCTTCCAAGCACCCACTTCTTATAGACGACCACCAACTTCTCCTTTCAAGGGATTTCTAACCAAGGAGAAACGGCGCAGACGTGCAGCAGGGCAACATTAGGATCTTCAAGCCGCTACTTTTTCCAACAGCCCTATGTAAAACTTTCCCTTGTGTAAACTCTCAGCATGTAAAATAGCCTTAATACTCATGGCATTATCTGTAATAGCACGTCTCGATGTATTATACAGGATATAAAGGAAACAGTTGATTACCACTTTTGTTTGGTACTGATTTCTTTTGTCATCTGTATCCCTTCCTCACTTCAGATTGCCACACGTGCTTTAATCCGGCCTTAAAAACCGGGGGCTGCATTCGGCTCCGCATGTTCTCAAGTCCGAACACCTATAGGGTACTCTTCGGTGTCCCGAATATTGCACTATATGCATCGGCTCCGAATCATGTCTTTGGTCTATAGTTGGGTTGCACGGCTCCTATGCTTACCACCTTACATTCCGCTCGTTCGGCTAATGTCGTAAAGGGAGAACTACTGCGATTTTATTTCTGGTTCGTCCAGTCAAATACCTCAGTAGAGAAAGCTGAAAACTGACTGTCATGATAAGGCGAGAGTTGGTCGGCGATTCGATGACTTAGTCTTATACTACAAATCATTGGTGATTTATTCCGTGTTATACGAGGGGCTAGTCTTTGTCCAGCCGTGTGGCAAAGGCACCTTAGTTTGGAATGTCGTACACGCACAAGGGGCTAGTACTTAGCCCCACCGTCAAACTCCTATGGCCAAGTGAAAGTAATAAAGCCGCATAGTCTGATTGCCTAGTTCACCTCGCGGACACCTCCATCACGGACCAAGACGTTGGATAAAGTGTGGTAACGCGCTATGCCGAATACCCCCATAGTATCTATGTGGGGGCTGAAGCCGATGACTGGCAAACTTTCAGAATTAAATGGCCGCACAGGAGGAAAATAACTTAAGATAAAAGGCACAAATATATTACAAGCCTGGGTTCACAAACACAGTTTCTATGCCGAACACCCCCGTAGTATCTATGTGGGGGCTGAAGCCGATGACTGGCAAACTTTCATAATTAAACGGCCGCACAGGAGGAAAATAGTTAAGATAAAAGGCGCAAATATATTACAAGCATGGGTTCACAAACACAGTTTTTATAACCCAGATACATCTACTCAAATATGACATCCTTTAAGCATTGGCTCTCTACTATTCGGGCACCCGCCAGGACATCTTCAAAGTACCTCTCCGGCTTGCGGTGGTCCTTGCCTTCGGGCAGGCCTGCGGTCGCCATGTCGGTGGCCTTCATCTTTGCCCAATGCATCTTGACACGGGCGAAGGCCATCTGAGCGCCCTCTATGCACGCTGAGCGCTTCACAGCATCAAGTCGAGGCAGCGCATCGACGAGTCGCCTCACCAAACTGAAGTAGCTGCTGGGAATTGGTTCGGCTGGCCAAAGCCGGACTATTAGATCCTTCATGGCCAAGCTGGCCACCCTATGCAGCTCCATCAGCTGCTTCATCTGGTCGTTCAGAGGCGTCAGATGCTCCGGCGCAAGAAACTGCGACCAGAACAGCTTCTCGGTCGAGTTCCCCTCCTGGGCTCGGAAGAACTGTGCAGCATCGGCGGCACTCCTCGGAAGATCCGCAAATGCGTCTGGAGAACTCCATAGCCGTGTGAGTAACGCATACCGCTGACCTCCAAAAATACTCTGCAAAAGAAAGGCCTTACCAGCCGCTATCTGCTTCGCCTGCTGGATCTCCTCGCGAGCACTTCGGGACTCGACCCGTGCCGCCTTAGCATCTTGGAGAGCTTTGTCAAGTTCGGACGATTGAGCCGAAGCCTTCTCCTCCAAACCCTCGCACTTGAGGATGGCGTCCTTTAGCTCCTGCTCGACCTCGGCCACCCGAGCTTCGTGTTGTCAGCGGGCGACCTGTTCGGTCTTCAGCTCTGCAGCCGCTTTGTCAGCGGCTTCCTTGTTTGCCTTCGCCTCTTTTTGGGCTTGGGCAAGGGCGCCTTTGAGGGTCTCGACCTCAGCTGCACCAACTATGCCCATAAAAAAAAGCATTACATGAGTTCATCTCTGAATATACCTATCGATTATGATATACAACCAAACTTTTAAATACGCATACCTTGCGTTTCATCGAACCGCTTGTTAACGTGGTCGATTTCTTCATCGTCCAACTTCAGTTTTTGATTGAGTTTGGAAACTTCAGCGGCCTGGGCGGTTGCCGCCAACAGGGAAGCCTGTTACAAAATAGACAAGTATGTTAGCTCTTCCGAAAAATATGTGGATCCTCTGTCCGGCTTTTCTCCAAACTGGGCAGAGTCTCAGGGGCTACTATCTATGCACAGGTATATTCCTTTATATGAAAAAAGCGTCTAGAGCATTACGTTGCATACCTCGAAGCCTGTCAGTAGGCTGGTAAAAGCTTCGTTCAGTCCGCTCTTGGCGGACTGAACCTTCTCTACCATCGCACCCATTAGGGTGCGGTGCTCCTCCATGATGGAAGCACGTTGCAGTGCTTCCACTAGAGTATTCGGCGCCTCCGGATTAGTGGAGGTCGCCGATGGAACTGATGCCCCCTCCTTCGAGGGGGGCTGCTCACCCGATCCTGGAGCCACATTGGTCTCCGGGAGAGTGTCCGGCTTGGGCCCGAATTGTTGAAGGTCCCCACTGTCGGTTGCCATAGGGGTAGCCTCCCCTATGTCTTTGGCGACCGAGGTATTACCCTCGGGCGCCTTCTCGACAGCCTCGCCCGCCCCTCCGCGGCCTGGAGAGGTCCTTCAGGATAACACCTCGGTGTCATCCATGGCGGTAGGCGAGGGGGCTCGTGGCGGCGTCTCGCTCTTTGCCATTTCAGGTGGCAGAGAACTCCCCTCCGATAGCGAAGCGTTCGAGAGATCGCGGGGAGGGCTGAAAGATGCATAATATGATAACTTATGTAATGAAAATAGGAAGACTGAAAGATAAACAGTAAGTATCTAAACACTTAAGATTCGGTCAGGGGCTTCGCCCTGGGAGGTTTTTTGGGGACCAGTTCGGCATCTGAGTCCGAACTGTCCTGGAGGGTCATCTTCCCCCTCTTGGTCGCCTCCCCCTGCGGGTCTTCGGTGGCCGCTCACTTCTTTTTCCTCCCCTTGTACGGGGAATCGCTCTCCACCTCCTCCTCCTCTTCCTCTTCCTCGTCTCCCTCATGGGAGGAGGGGGCTTCGGTCTCTCCGGACATAGCGTCCGCAGGACCCTTGTGGCGGGGGCCGCTCTTGGTCTCCTTGCCCTTCTTCTTCTTGGCCTTCTTCTACGGCGCCTGATAGGGCGCCGGGACCAGCATCTCTGTCAGCTGGGGTGTGGCTGGGTCTTCGGGCAGCAGAACCGGACACTTGATCTGCTCTGCCTTTTCCGTCCAGCCCTGTATGAAGAACAGGCAATACATTATATCTAAACTTATTTACCGAATAGGTACTCGGGAAAATCATGCTTACCGGCGAGGCCCGATTCTCGATGTCGAGACCTATGTCTTCGGTCTTCTTTGGCCACGTTTTTTGGGCCTTGAAGAGCAACTTCCAAATGTCTTCGTGCGTTGTGCCGAAGAAGTGCTTCAAGGTTCGTGGCTCCTCCAGACTAAACTCCCACATATGAGAGGGCCGGAGCTAGCAAGGGAGAGTCCGGCGGAATAGCATCACCTGAATTACGTCTGTGAGACTGATGTTTTTGCCTATCATGTTGGTGATGCGCTTTTCCAGCATCTGCACATCCGCTGTGGACCCCCAGTCGAGGCCCTTAGGGTCCAGGAGGTGAGCCTGGTGGGGGGTCCGGATCTGAAATCGGGTGCGGCTGCCCAGTTGGCATTGCGGGGTTCGGTGATGTAGAACCACTCCTGCTGCCACACCTTGACCGTCTCCACGAACGCCCCTTTGGGCCAGGCGGTGTTGGGGAGTTTGCTCACCATAGCCCCGCCGCAGTCCGCGTCCTGCCCGTCGACCACCTTCAGCTTTAGGTTAAAAACCTTGAGCCATAAGCCGAAGTGTGGTGGGATGCGGAGGAGAGCCTCTCACACGACGATGAACGCCGATATGTGGAGGAAGGAGTTTGGGGCTAGATCATGGAAATCCAGCCCGTAATAAAACATGACGCCGCGGACGAAGGGGTGAAGAGGAAACCCTAGCCCGCGGAGGAAGTGGGGTATGAACACTACTCTCTCGTCGAGCTCCGGGGTAGGCGTTGTTGGGGAACGTAGTAATTTCAAAAAAATTCTACGCACACGCAAGATCATGGTGATGCATAGCAACGAGAGGGGAGAGTGTTGTCCACGTACCCTCGTAGACCGAAAGCGGAAGCGTTAACACAACGCGGTTGATGTAGTCGTACGTCTTCACGATCCGACCAATCAAGTACCGAACGCACGGCACCTCCGAGTTCAGCACACGTTCAGCTCGATGACGTCCCTCGAACTCCGATCCAGCCGAGTGTTGAGGGAGAGTTTCGTCAGCACGACGGCGTGGTGACGATGATGATGTTCTACCGACGCAGGGCTTCGCCTAAGCTCCGCTACGATATTATCGAGGTGTAATATGGTGGAGGGGGGCACCGCACACGGCTAAAAGATCGTTGATCAATTGTGTGTCTAGAGGTGCCCCCCTGCCCCCGTATATAAAGGTGCAAGGGGGAGGCCGCCGGACTAGGAGGTAGAGGCACGCCAGGAGGAGTCCTACTCCCACCGGGAGTAGGACTCCCCCCTTTCCATGTTGGACTAGGAGTGGAAGGGGGAAGAGGTGGAGGGGAGGAACGAAGGGGGGGCGCCGCCCCCCTCTCCTTGTCCTATTCGGACTGGGGGGAGGGGGGCGCGGCCCTGCCCTAGCCTCCTCTCCTCTCTTCCACCTAGGCCCAATAAGGCCCATTAAGTTACCAGGGGGGTTCCGGTAACCTCCCGGTACTCCGGAAAAATCCCGATTTCACCCGGAACACTTCCGATGTCCAAACATAGGCTTCCAATATATCAATCTTTATGTCTCGACCATTTCGAGACTCCTCGTCATGTCCGTGATCACATCCGGGACTCCGAACAACCTTCGGTACATCAAAACATATAAACTCATAATATAACTGTCATCGTAACGTTAAGCGTGCGGACCCTACGGGTTCGAGAACTATGTAGACATGACCGAGACACCTCTCCGGTCAATAACCAATAGCGGAACCTGGATGCTCATATTGGTTCCCACATATTCTACGAAGATCTTTATCAGTCAGACCGCATAACAACATACGTTGTTCCCTTTGTCATCGGTATGTTACTTGCCCGAGATTCGATCGTCGGTATCTCGATACCTAGTTCAATCTCGTTACCGGCAAGTCTCTTTACTCGTTCCGTAATACATCATCCAGCAACTAAATCATTAGTTACAATGCTTGCAAGGCTTATAGTGATGTGCATTACCGAGTGGGCCCAGAGATACCTCTCCGACAATCGGAGTGACAAATCCTAATCTCGAAATACGCCAACCCAACAAGTACCTTTGGAGACACCTGTAGAGCACCTTTATAATCACCCAGTTACGTTGTGACGTTTGGTAGCACACAAAGTGTTCCTCCGGTAAACGGGAGTTGCATAATCTCATAGTCATAGGAACATGTATAAGTCATGAAGAAAGCAATAGCAACATACTAAACGATCGAGTGCTAAGCTAACGGAATGGGTCAAGTCAATCACATCATTCTCCTAATGATGTGATCCCGTTAATCAAATGACAACTCATGTCTATGGCTAGGAAACATAACCATCTTTGATCAACGAGCTAGTCAAGTAGAGGCATACTAGTGACACTCTGTTTGTCTATGTATTCACACATGTATTATGTTTCCGGTTAATACAATTCTAGCATGAATAATAAACATTTATCATGATATAAGGAAATAAATAATACTTTATTATTGCCTCTAGGGCATATTTCCTTCAGTCTCCCACTTGCACTAGAGTCAATAATCTAGATTACACAGTAATGATTCTTACACCCATGGAGTCTTGGTGCTGATCATGTTTTGCTCGTGGAAGAGGCTTAGTCAACGGGTCTGCAACATTCAGATCCATATGTATCTTGCAAATTTCTATGTCTCCCACCTGGACTAAATCCCGGATGGAATTGAAGCGTCTTTTGATGTGCTTGGTTCTCTTGTGAAATCTGGATTCCTTTGCTAAGGCAATTGCACCAGTATTGCACAACAGATTTTCATTGGTCCCGATGCACTAGGTATGACACCTAGATCGGATATGAACTCCTTCATCCAGAGTCCTTCATTTGCTGCTTCCGAAGCAGCTATGTACTCCGCTTCACACGTAGATCCCGCCACGACACTTTGCTTAGAACTACACCAACTGACAGCTCCACCGTTCAATGTAAATACGTATCCGGTTTGCGATTTAGAATCGTCCGGATCAGTGTCAAAGCTTGCATCAACGTAACCATTTACGATGAGCTCTTTGTCACCTCCATAAACGAGAAACATATCCTTAGTCCTCTTCAGGTATTTCAGGATGTTCTTGACCGCTGTCCGGTGATCCACTCCTGGATTACTTTGGTACCTCCCTGCTAAATGTATAGCAAGGCACACATCAGGTCCGGTACACAGCATTGCATACATGATAGAGCCTATGGCTGAAGCATAGGGAACATCTTTCATCTTCTCTCTATCTTCTGCAGTGGTCGGGCATTGAGTCTTACTCAATCTCACACCTTGTAGTACAGGCAAGAACCCTTTCTTTGCTTGATCCATTTTGAACTTCTTCAAAACTTTGTCAAGGTATGTGCTTTGTGAAAGTCCAATTAAGCGTCTTGATCTATCTCTATAGATCTTGATGCCTAATATATATGCAGCTTCACCGAGGTCTTTCATTGAAAAACTCTTATTCAAGTATCCCTTTATGCTATCCAGAAATTCTATATATTTCCAATCAGCAATATGTCATCCACATATAATATCAGAAATGCTACTGAGCTCCCACTCACTTTCTTGTAAATACAGGCTTCTCCAAAAGTCTGTATAAAACCAAATGCTTTGATCACACTACCAAAGCGTTTATTCCAACTCCGAGAGGCTTGCACCAGTCCATAAATGGATCGCTGGAGCTTGCACACTTTGTTAGCTCCCTTTGGATCGACAAAACCTTCCGGTTGCATCATATACAACTCTTCTTCCAGAAATCCATTCAGGAATGCAGTTTTGACATCCATTTGCCAAATTTCATAATCATAAAATGCGCCAATTGCTAACATGATTCGGACAGACTTAAGCATCGCTACGGGTCAGAAGGTCTCATCGTAGTCAATCCCTTGAACTTGTCGAAAACCTTTCGCAACAAGTCGAGCTTTATAGACAGTAACATTACCGTCAGCGTCAGTCTTCTTCTTGAAGATCCATTTATTTTCAATGGCTTGCCGATCATCGGGCAAGTCAACCAAAGTCCATACTTTGTTCTCATACATGGATCCCATCTCGGATTTCATGGCCTCAAGCCATTTTGCGGAATCTGGGCTCACCATCGCTTCTTCATAGTTCGTAGGTTCGTCATGGTCTAGTAACATAACCTCCAGAACAGGATTACCGTACCACTCTGGTGCGGATCTTAATCTGGTTGACCTACGAGGTTCAGTAATAACTTGATCTGAAGTTTCATGATCATTATCATTAACTTCCCCACTAATTGGCGTAGGTGTCGCAGAAACTGGTTTCTGTGATGATCTACTTTCCAATAAGGGAGCAGGTACAGTTACCTCATCAAGTTCTACTTTCCTCCCACTCACTTCTTTCGAGAGAAACTCCTTCTCTAGAAAGGATCCATTCTTAGCAACGAATGTCTTGCCTTCGGATCTGTGATAGAAGGTGTACCCAACAGTCTCCTTTGGGTATCCTATGAAGACACATTTCTCCGATTTAGGTTCGAGCTTATCAGGTTGAAGTTTCTTCACATAAGCATCGCAACCCCAAACTTTAAGATACGACAACTTTGGTTTCTTGCCAAACCATAGTTCATAAGGTGTCGTTTCAACGGATTTTGATGGTGCCCTATTTAGAGTGAATGCAGCCGTCTCTAAAGCATAACCCCAAAACGATAGCGGTAAATCAGTAAGAGACATCATAGATCGCACCATATCTAGTAAAGTACGATTACGACGTTCGGACACACCATTACGCTGTGGTGTTCCGGGTGGCGTGAGTTGCGAAACTATTCCGTATTGTTTCAAATGAAGACCAAACTCGTAACTCAAATATTCTCCTCCACGATCAGATCGTAGAAATTTTATTTTCTTGTTACGATGATTTTCAACTTCACTCTGAAATTCTTTGAACTTTTCAAATGTTTCAGACTTATGTTTCATTAAGTAGATATACCCATATCTGCTCAAATCATCTGTGAAGGTGAGAAAATAACGATATCCGCCACGAGCCTCAATATTCATCGGACCACATACATCTGTATGTATGATTTCCAATAAATCTGTTGCTCTCTCCATAGTTCCGGAGAACGGTGTTTTAGTCATCTTGCCCATGAGGCACGGTTCGCAAGTACCAAGTGATTCATAATCAAGTGATTCCAAAAGTCCATCAGTATGGAGTTTCTTCATGCGCTTTACACCGATATGACCTAAACGGCAGTGCCACAAATAAGTTGCACTGTCATTATCAACTCTGCATCTTTTGGCTTCGACATTATGAATATGTGTGTCACTACTATCGAGATTCATTAAAAATAGACCACTCTTCAAGGGTGCATGACCATAAAAGATATTATTCATATAAATAGAACAACCATTATTCTCTGATTTAAATGAATAACCGTCTCGCATCAAACAAGATCCAGATATAATGTTCATGCTCAACGCTGGCACCAAATAACAATTATTTAGGTCTAAAACTAATCCCGAAGGTAGATGTAGAGGTAGCGTGCCGACCGCGATCACATCGACTTTGGAACCATTTCCCACGCGCATCGTCACCTCGTCCTTAGCCAATCTTCGCTTAATCCGTAGCCCCTGTTTCGAGTTGCAAATATTAGCAACAGAACCAGTATCAAATACCCAGGTGCTACTGCGAGCATTAGTAAGGTACACATCAATAACATGTATATCACATATACCTTTGTTAACCTTGCCATCCTTCTTATCCGCCAAATACTTGGGGCAGTTCCGCTTCCAGTGACCAGTCTGCTTGCAGTAGAAGCACTCAGTTTCAGGCTTAGGTCCAGACTTGGGTTTCTTCTCCTGAACAGCAACTTGCTTGCTGTTCTTCTTGAAGTTCCCCTTCTTCTTCCCTTTGCCCTTTTTCTTGAAACTAGTGGTCTTACTGACCATCAACACTTGATGCTCCTTTTTGATTTCTACCTCCGCTGCCTTTAGCATTGCGAAGAGCTCGGGAATTGTCTTATTCATCCCTTGCATGTTATAGTTCATCACGAAGCTCTTGTAGCTTGGTGGCAGTGATTGAAGAATTCTGTCAATGACGCTATCATCCGGAAGATTAACTCCCAGTTGAATCAAGTGATTATTATACCCAGACATTTTGAGTATATGCTCACTGACAGAACTATTCTCTTCCATCTTGCAGCTGTAGAACTTATTGGAGACTTCATATCTCTCAATCCGGGCATTTGCTTGAAATATTAACTTCAACTCCTGGAACATCTCATATGCTCCATGACGTTCAAAACGTCGTTGAAGACCCGGTTCTAAGCCGTAAAGCATGGCACACTGAACTATCGAGTAGTCATCAGCTTTGCTCTGCCAGACGTTCATAACTTCTGGTGTTGCTCTTGCAGGAGGCCTGGCACCTAGCGGTGCTTCCAGGACGTAATTCTTCTGTGCAGCAATGAGGATAATCCTCAAGTTACGGACCCAGTCCGTGTAATTGCTACCATCATCTTTCAACTTTGCTTTCTCAAGGAACGCATTAAAATTCAACGGAACAACAGCACGGGCCATTTATCTACAATTAACATAGACAAGCAAGATACTATCAGGTACTAAGTTCATGATAAATTCAAGTTCAATTAATCATATTACTTAAGAACTCCCACTTAGATAGACATCCCTCTAATCATCTAAGTGATTACGTGATCCAAATCAACTAAACCATGTCCGATCATCACGTGAGATGGAGTAGTTTCAATGGTGAACATCACTATGTTGATCATATCTACTATATGATTCACGCTCGACCTTTCGGTCTCCGTGTTCCGAGGCCATATCTGCATATGCTAGGCTCGTCAAGTTTAACCTGAGTATTCCGCGTGTGCAACTGTTTTGCACCCGTTGTATTTGAACGTAGAGCCTATCACACCCGATCATCACGTGGTGTCTCAGCACGAAGAACTTTCGCAACGGTGCATACTCAGGGAGAACACTTTTATCTTGAAATTTTAGTGAGAGATCATCTTATAATGCTACCGTCAATCAAAGCAAGATAAGATGCATAAAAGATAAACATCACATGCAATCAATATCAGTGATATGATATGGCCATCATCATCTTGTGCTTGTGATCTCCATCTCCGAAGCACCGTCATGATCACCATCGTCACCGGCTCGACACCTTGATCTCCATCGTAGCATCGTTGTCGTCTCGCCAACTATTGCTTTTACGACTATCGCTACCGCTTAGTGATAAAGTAAAACAATTACATGGCGATTGCATTGCATACAATAAAGCGACAACCATATGGCTCCTGCCAGTTGCCGATAACTCGGTTACAAAACATGATCATCTCATACAATAAAATATAGCATCATGTCTTGACCATATCACATCACAACATGCCCTGCAAAAACAAGTTAGACGTCCTCTACTTTGTTGTTGCAAGTTTTACGTGGCTGCTACGGGCTTAGCAAGAACCGTTCTTACCTACGCATCAAAACCACAACGATAGTTTGTCAAGTTGGTGCTGTTTTAACCTTCGCAAGGACCGGGCGTAGCCACACTCGGTTCAACTAAAGTGAGAGAGACAGACACCCGCCAGTCACCTTTAAGCAACGAGTGCTCGCAACGGTGAAACCAGTCTCGCGTAAGCGTACGCGTAATGTCGGTCCGGGCCGCTTCATCTCACAATACCGCTGAACCAAAGTATGACATGCTGGTAAGCAGTATGACTTATATCGCCCACAACTCACTTGTGTTCTACTCGTGCATAACATCAACGCATAAAACCAGGCTCGGATGCCACTGTTGGGGAACGTAGTAATTTCAAAAAAATTCTACGCACACGCAAGATCATGGTGATGCATAGCAACGAGAGGGGAGAGTGTTGTCCACGTACCCTCGTAGACCGAAAGCGGAAGCGTTAACACAACGCGGTTGATGTAGTCGTACGTCTTCACGATCCGACCGATCAAGTACCGAACGCACGGCACCTCCGAGTTCAGCACACGTTCAGCTCGATGACGTCCCTCGAACTCCGATCCAGCCGAGTGTTGAGGGAGAGTTTCGTCAGCACGACGGCGTGGTGACGATGATGATGTTCTACCGACGCAGGGCTTCGCCTAAGCTCCGCTACGATATTATCGAGGTGTAATATGGTGGAGGGGGGCACCGCACACGGCTAAAAGATCGTTGATCAATTGTGTGTCTAGAGGTGCCCCCCTGCCCCCGTATATAAAGGTGCAAGGGGGAGGCCGCCGGCCTAGGAGGTAGAGGCGCGCCAGGAGGAGTCCTACTCCTACCGGGAGTAGGACTCCCCCCCTTTCCATGTTGGACTAGGAGTGGAAGGGGGAAGAGGTGGAGGGGAGGAAGGAAGGGGGGCGCCGCCCCCCTCTCCTTGTCCTATTCGGACTGGGGGGAAGGGGGGCGCGGCCCTGCCCTAGCCTCCTCTCCTCTCTTCCACCTAGGCCCAATAAGGCCCATTAAGTTACCGGGGGGTTCCGGTAACCTCCCGGTACTCCGGAAAAATCCCGATTTCACCCGGAACACTTCCGATGTCCAAACATAGGCTTCCAATATATCAATCTTTATGTCTCGACCATTTCGAGACTCCTCGTCATGTCCGTGATCACATCCGGGACTCCGAACAACCTTCGGTACATCAAAACATATAAACTCATAATATAACTGTCATCGTAACGTTAAGCGTGCGGACCCTACGGGTTCGAGAACTATGTAGACATGACCGAGACACCTCTCCGGTCAATAACCAATAGCGGAACCTGGATGCTCATATTGGTTCCCACATATTCTACGAAGATCTTTATCGGTCAGACCGCATAACAACATACGTTGTTCCCTTTGTCATCGGTATGTTACTTGCCCGAGATTCGATCGTCGGTATCTCGATACCTAGTTCAATCTCGTTACCGGCAAGTCTCTTTACTCGTTCCGTAATACATCATCCCGCAACTAACTCATTAGTTACAATGCTTGCAAGGCTTATAGTGATGTGCATTACCGAGTGGGCCCAGAGATACCTCTCCGACAATCGGAGTGACAAATCCTAATCTCGAAATACGCCAACCCAACAAGTACCTTTGGAGACACCTGTAGAGCACCTTTATAATCACCCAGTTACGTTGTGACGTTTGGTAGCACACAAAGTGTTCCTCCGGTAAACGGGAGTTGCATAATCTCATAGTCATAGGAACATGTATAAGTCATGAAGAAAGCAATAGCAACATACTAAACGATCGAGTGCTAAGCTAACGGAATGGGTCAAGTCAATCACATCATTCTCCTAATGATGTGATCCCGTTAATAAAATGACAACTCATGTCTATGGCTAGGAAACATAACCATCTTTGATCAACGAGCTAGTCAAGTAGAGGCATACTAGTGACACTCTGTTTCTCTATGTATTCACACATGTATTATGTTTCCGGTTAATACAATTCTAGAATGAATAATAAACATTTATCATGATATAAGGAAATAAATAATACTTTATTATTGCCTCTAGGGCATATTTCCTTCAGGCGTGACCTGACCCTTGTTGGGGAGCCTGTGCGCGATGTCCGCAGACAGATACCCCGCGCCCTGGAGCTCCTTGACGTCCTTCTCAGTGACGGAGGAGGCCTCCCACTTGCCCTTGGAACCAGATCCAGACATGGCTGGGGAGGTTGGTGGCGATGGGAAAGGTTGATATTTTGGGCGCCGGAGCTCAGAGGAAGGGAAGGCAAGAGCTAGGAGAAAGGCGTGGGAGAAAAAGAAGGAATCTTTACCCTCATATATAGGCGGTGAAATGCCAAGTGCCCCCCTCTCAAGCCTTAAAACTCGCCAGTTCCTAAAGAGATCGTGCGAATGGCACGGTTGGATTACCCAAAACTGTATTGATGAGGATCCCGTAATGGGCGGGCACGATCTCTGTTTTGACAAGATGTGCCAATGGAGGCTATGCCTCGAAACGCGAAGCGGGAGGCGTGAAAACGGTTCGAAATGTTAAAGAGCCAGATATGACGTTTCGCCGAAAAATTTGTCAGCGAAGGGACACTGTTTTATTTGGATATCTTGCCTTCGTGGCTAAGGGTTGTAACAATTATACCGAGCCGTATACAGTTCCTTTGTTCAGGGAATTGTTTTAAAGTGTCCAGGAGGAGGAACCCGCCTTGCAATGCCGAAGACAATCCGCGTGCCGAACACATCGTCATCGAAGAGTGGTTTAGGGGCTACTGAGGGAGTCCTGGATTAAGGGGTCCCCGGGTGTCCGGGTTATTCGATATGGGGCGGACTGATGGGTCGTGAAGATACAAGCAGAAGACTTTTCCCCCGTGTCCGGGTAGGACTCCCCTATGCGTGGATGGCAAGATTGGTGTCTGGATATGTTATTTCCTTCCCCCACAAACCGACTCTGTACAACCCTAGGCCCCTCCGGTGTGTATATAAACCGGAGGGTTTAGTCCGTAGAGGCTATCATAATTCTCATAGGCTAGACAGCTAGGGTTTAGCCATTACGATCTCGAGGTAGATCAACTCTTGTAACCCCTATACTCATCAAATACAATCAAGCAGGACATAGGGTTTTACCTCCATTAAGAGGGCCCGAACCTGGGTACACATTGTGTCCCACTTGTCCCTTGTTACCATCAATCCTCAGACGCACAGTTTGGGACCCCCTACCTGAGATATGCCGGTTTTGACACCGACACCCTCCAAGCCCTAGGGTGCAGCCAAGGGGGAGAGGACTTGGACTCTAAGGTGGCCTTTGTTTGAGCTATAACTACTGATTCTCGGATTCTAGGCCTCACAAAATCTCAACCTCAAACGAACACACAGATTCCTAGAATCGCTTTTAGAAAATGAACTACCATGGTCGTCCAAGCCGAAGCTGCGAATTTGGTGATTCTGGTGATTCCCGAGCTGCCACTTACGCAACTTGAAGTCCATCCCAAGTTCTACCCGTTATTACAACAGGAATGCCACTCCACCCATGACCCAAGTCTCCCCACGACCTTGTTTCTCCTCCCCTTCGTTATTTTGAACAGAACGAATCAGAGAGAGGGGCGATGCGGGGCGATCTCTAGGGTTCCGGCGCTGCCATGTTCGCCGGTAGCTCCAAAACAGGCGGATCTGGCGCTGCAAACTTCTCTCCTCCCCATACTCCGGCCTGCGAGCCCCGCGTGCCCCGCGTCTGCCGCTGTCCAGCAGCTCCACCAGCGCCGCGCTGCCCTAGTCACCGCATACGCCGCCCCGAGGTCTCCCTGCACCGCGCGCCCTACCACAAGCATCCACATCTGGCGCCCGAGATCCAGTAGCGGCCACCCCTGAGCTCGGCTACGGCCTTCCCTGACCCGCGACGGTCTGACCAGCACCATGTGTTCTTTCCTGCTGCAGCACAGGGTAAACAAATGAACCGATTCTGATTCTTCGGAATCCACAGCTGCAGCGATTTTCTGGAATCCACAGTCGAATCGATTTTCATGAATCTCTAGCCCAAACAAAGGGGGCCTAAGTCCAATCCTATTCCTACTAGGACTCCCCTTTTTTCCTTCCCTAGCCATATGGCCTTTTGAGGACTTGGTGCACCTAGCCCAATAAGGCCAGGGCGCCTCCCCTTAGCCCATGCCAGCCCTTGGGTCATGGTGGACCCACTTTTGGACTTCTGGACCCCTCCAGAATCCTCCGGGACCTTCTAGAAGCTTCACGGTACAATGCCGAAAAAAACTGCATCTTTTTTCCGGAACCCAAAATATGACTTCCCATATATAAATCTTTAACTATCAACCATTCCGAGACTCCTCATGACGTCCGAGATCTCATCTGGGACTCCGAACAAAATTCGGTTACCAATCATCAAATATCCCAATACTAATCTAGCGTCAACGAACGTTAAGCGTGCGACCCTGTGGGTTCGGGAATCATGTAGTCATGACCGAGACACCTCTCCGGTCAATAAACAATAGCGGGGCCTGGATGCCCATATTGATTCCTACATATTCCACGAAGATCTTTTATCGGTTGAACCACGATGTCAAGGATTCGGTTAATCCCGTATGCAATTCCCTTTGTCCGGCGATATGTTACTTGTCTGAGATTCAATCGTCGGTATCTCCATACCTAGTTCAATCTCGTTACCAGCAAGTCTCTTTACTCGCTGCATAATACAAGATCTCGTGACTAACTCATTAGTCACATTGCTTGCAAGCTCTTTAAGATGTTGTATTACCGAGAGGGCCCAGAGATATCTCTCCGTCATACGGAGTGACAAATCCCAGTCTTGATCTATGCCAACCCAACAGATTCCTTCAGATATACCTGTAGAGCACCTTTGTGATCACCCAGTTACGAAGTGATGTTGGGATACACACTAAGTATTCCTCTGGTGCCAGGGAGTTACACGATCTCATGGTTGAAGGAAGAGATACTTGACGTGAAGAAAGCTATAGCAAATAAACTAAACGATCTGATGCTAAGCTTACGGTTGGGTCTTCTCCATCACATCATTCTCCAAATGATGTGATCCCGTTATCAAATGACAACTCATGTCTATGGTTAGGAAACCTTAACCATCTTTGATCAACGAGCTAGTCTAGTAGAGGCTCACTAGGGACATTGTGTTGTCTATGTATTCACACATGTATTTAAGTTCTCGGTCAATACAATTCTAGCATGAAAACATTTATCATGAACAAGGAAATATGATAATAACCAATATATTATTGCCTCTAGGGCATATTTCCAACATCTAGTTGGCCAAACCAAACCAAAGTTTCGGAGAAGAAATACGAGGCTATAAAGATCATGCATAAAAGAGTTCAGCAAAGACTCAAATAATATTCATGGATAGATCTGATCATAAGCTCATAATTCATCGGATCCCAACAAACACACCGCAAAAAGTCATTAAATCAAATAGATCTCCAAGAACATCGAGGAGAACATTGTATTGAAGATCAAAAAGAGAGAAGGAGCCATCTAGCTACTACCTATGGACCCGTAGGTCTGTAGTAAACTACTCACGCATCATCGGATGGGCAACAAGGATGATGAAGAGCCCATCCGTGATCGTTGACCCCTCCGGCAGAGTGCCGGAAAAGGCCTCTAGATTGGATCTTGTGGTTCTGAAACTTGCGGCGGTTGGAAAAGTGCTTCGTGGACTCCCCTAGGGTTTTGGGGATTTTAGAATATTTATAGAGATGATAGTCGGTGGAGAAGCTGTCACGCCCAATATGCGACCCTATCCAAAAGGAACTCGAAGGTCCCACCAAGGATAGAACCGCATATTGAAACGCTTTTGCAAGGTGGATATCATTACATCAACAATACATAATATTTGGGGATACATACAAGGCATACAAATGCCGCAAGAATACAACAATGCATCATACATGAGAACAACATCCGACTACGGATGAAACATAAACAGAAGCTCAAACGACAACCACCCTGCTAGCCCAGGCTGCCGACCTGGAACCTATCCCCTGAACGAAGAAGAAGCAGAAGAAGAACTCCGAACAAGTAAACATCGCTCTCGCGTCATGATCATCGCATAAACCCGTACCTGCAACTGGTGGTGTAGTAATCTGTGAGCCACGAGGACTCAGCAATCCCATTACCATGGGTATCAAGACTAGCAAAGCTTAAAGGGAAAGGGATGGATAAGGTGGTGAGGTTGCAGCAGCGACTAAGCATGTATGGTGGCTAACTTACGCAGATGAGAGCGAGAAGAGAAGCAAAGGAACGGTCGTGAAACTAGCAATGATCAAGAAGTGATCCTGAACTCCTACTTACGTCAAACATAACCCAGAAACCGTGTTCACTTCCCGGACTCCGCCGAGAAGAGACCATCACGGCTACACACGCGGTTGATGCGTTTTAATTAAGGTCAAGTGTCAAGTTCTCTATAACCGGATATTAACAAATTCCCATCTGCCACATAACCGCGGGCACGGCTTTCGAAAGATAAAACCCTGCAGGGGTGTCCCAACTTAGCCCATGATAAGCTCTCACGGTCAACGAAGGATATTCCTTCTCCCGGGAAGACCCGATCAGTCTCGGGATCCCGGTTACAAGACATTTCGACAATGGTAAAACAAGACCAGCAAAGCCGCCCGATGCGCCGACATCCCGATAGGAGCTGCACATATCTCGTTCTCAGGGCAACACCGGATGAGACATCCTACGAGTAAAACCAGACCTCGAGTTTCCCCGAGGTGGCCCCGCAGTCTACTCAATTTGGACCAACACTTAGAGAAGCACTGGCCCGGGGGGGTTAAAATAAGATGACCCTCGAGAGAGCGACTCCCTAGGGAAAAGAAATAGGCTAGGCAAATGGTAAAACCAAGGTTGGGCCTTGCTGGAAGAGTTTTATTCAAGGCGAACTGTCAAGGGGGTCCCATAAATCACCCAACCGTGTAAGGAACGCAAAATCCGGGAACATAACACCGGTATGACGGAAACTAGGGCGGCAAGAGTGGAACAAAACACCAGGCATAAGGCCGAGCCTTCCACCCTTTACCAAAATATATAGATGCATTAGTAATATAAAAGATATTGTGATATCCCAATAAAACATAATCCAACATGGAGCAATATTCATCTTCACCTGCAACTAACAACGCTATAAGAGGGGCTGAGCAAAGCGGTAACATAGCTAAACAACGGTTTGCTAGGAAGGGTGACAAAGGTTAGAGATTCATGGCAAAATGGGAGGCTTGAGGAACAAGTGAATAGGTAGCGCAGCATAGCGATAGAACGAAGCAACTAGCATAGCAATGATAGTAATGAGATCCAAGGTGACGGTCATCTTGCCTGAAATCCCGCTAGGAAGAAGACCGAACCCATGAAGAAGATGAAGCCACGAAGACGAACGAATCCTCACGATCGCAACGACACGGGAACTATCGAGAAGAAGCACACAACAAGGTAAACACACCACACATGAACAAGACATGATGCTCAACCAAGAATGATGCATGACAAGGCTAAACGAAGCTACTCATGACAAGAGATGATGCATACAAGAACAACACATCAAAGCAAGTTTAAATGAGGCCGGAAACAACATATAACAAATCCGGTAAGTCCTCATATGCAAATTTCGAAATTGGTCCAGAACTGAATAAGCATTAAGTTGAAGTTGTTAAACAGCAAGTTAAAGAGCACCATGATGATCTACACGAAATTCTAGTCAAGTTACATATAAAGTTCATTAAACTCGGAGCTACGGCCTAGAAGATATGAGCAAAACAAGTTAAACATGGCATTGATGCAAAATGCATACAAACATCAAGTAAACACCTCAAAACAAGGATGCAACATGATAATATGAGACTACATGCAAAACTAAGCAAGTTTTATATAGAGCATGCTCAAAACGGAGCAACGGTGCAACACATACACTCCAAACAAGACATAGCAACAATCTGTTCAAAACAGCAACTGGGCATATGGCAAGCATCAAAACAATATGCTACAGCAACTCAACATGAAAATAAAAGGCATGGACATGATTTACAGGTAAAGCACAACAAAACATGAACACTGAGCTATCTCCAGAAATCACTAGAACATGCTCAAAAGGACATGGCAAGATTGCAAAATAATAACAGATTCACAGACTTAGTGAAATTACTGGACATGACAGAAATGACATCAGGTTGCAATGTTCAGAGCACGATATCAACATGCTACAGGAACTTAACATGGCAAAACAAGGCATGGCATGAATCTACTCAAAGCATATCACAAAAGTCCCTTACTGACCATAAGTCAAAAAGGACAAGAAGATATGATGGCAAGCATGTAAACACAGCAAGTTTCGTTATCAGGTTTCAGACTTAGCAGAAAACAGAGCATGGCATAAATATTAATATGTAGGTCTCTTTGTGAGCTTGATGCACTCACTACAGAGCAATACATGACAAAACAAGCATACCTACAGCAATATGGCATGTTTATGAAGCTAACCATGGCAAGAGTAAAAGCATAGCATGTATGGATCAACTATAACAAGCTTGGCAAAAATGAATATCATGTTAAGAATCTGCCAGAAATATTTTATAGCAAAAGTAGAGCAATATTGAGTCATGATATGGCCCTCCATAATTGCAAACAATTGCAGGAATGGATCAAATACAACTATAGCTACAAAACATCCTTAATGAACATCTCCAAAATATGCATGGATCTCTCTGTAGCATCAAGTTTACATGGCAACAAAATTACAGCAGACAAGAACTTAAGAGAAATCACTAAGTCCCTGAAATCAGAAATATTACGGAGCCTACTTTGCATACTTGTGCTAGTCACCACAGAGATCAAAAAAATACATGAACTATACCACTTGGAAGATGGCATGGCATACTTCAAAACACATGTAGAGCTCATGCTCAGAAGATGCACAGATTTAATGATACAAAAATGACAAATCTCCAAGTTCTGATAAGAACCAGAGGATAACAGCAACTAGCCCTCTTCCAACAGCGATTTGGGCATCAAGATGAGCTCTAATGAACATGGTGCAATGTAACAAAATGTAGAGCATCACGAGACGAACAATTTGACATATTACACGCGCGAATCGGAGCTACATGCAAGAAGTTACACACAGTTGAACATGGCATGATAATCACATCAGAGAAAGACTTAGGAAAAATTCGACCTCGAGGGGGGGGCGAAGTCAACGCGAACTGGATCGGGGCTCGGTGCTGGGATCGAGGCGGGGCCGCGGGGAGACGGCGACGGAGGAGGCAAGGCGGCGGTCCGGCGAGGGGAGGTGCCGGCGGCGGAGGTCGGAGGGAGGAAATGCGGCGGCGGGGCCCACGGGGCACGCCGGCGGGGCGGGGCGCCGGCGGCTGGAGGCTGCGGGGAGCGCCGGGCGGCGGCGCGCCATCGCCGGGCGGCGAGGCCACGACGGTGGCGGGGACGCCCAGGCGGCGGCGGGATCTCAGGGCGGCGACGGGAGGCACGGGGCGGCGCGAGCCCGCGGCTACCGGCGGCGGGGTCGAAGCGGACGGGCGGCGGGGCTCGGGCGGGGCACGGCCCAGATGCGGCCCGGGGCGGGCCGGCCTCGGGCCCCGGCGGGCCGCGACGGCGGGAGGAGAGAGGAGGCGCGGGGAGCTGACGTGTCGCCTCCGGATTGGTTGGGAGCGGCGGCGGACGGCGTCCGGCGGCGGGCGGACATGTCCGGCGGTGCGAGGAGGGAGACGGTAGGGTTTCATCCGCGAATTTTTGGGGGAGAGGGCAAATATAAAGGCAGAGGGAGCTAGGAGAGTCCAAACGAGGTGCGGTTTTCGCCCACGCTGTCGTGGAATTGTCACGGCAGATGTCCTTGAGCTAGGACTTAGTCGTGGAGCCATCGCAACTAGGAAGCTTGAAGGGGTTATGCGGGACAAGGAACACGAGGGGTTATACTGGTTCGGCCCCTTACGGTGAAGGTAAAAGCCTACGTCCAGTTTGGGGTGATATTGATTAGGGTTACGATCGCCAGGAGTTAAACAACTATCCCCGGCTCTCGATGAGATTGTTGTCGCCCTCAATAGGCTGTCGGGTCGTCCCTTTATATAAGGAGGCTGACGCCCAGCAGCCCTTAGAGTCCCGGCCGGCTCATAAGAGTGTCCGGCTCGGACTCTAAACTATACACGCCTTACGCTACAAGTTTACTATAACAATGATTGTAACTACGGGCCTTAAGCCATATCCGGGTCTCAGCCCATCTCTGGCCCATCGTCTTGAAACTTGGCTCCGGGCTTCTGATAACAACCGTACGAGTAACCCGGCCCCTCCTGGCGGGTGACTCTAAGGTCTATATTCTCAACATTAGGCCCCAGATTGATTTGAGCCGGCTCATGTCAATCTTCAACTCTTCTGATAGAAAAAATCTCCGGCTTACCATTCATGCGAAGGCCATAACCCGGAGTGACGTCATCCTCTGGACTCCGGATAATCCGCCATGACGTCATCCTCCATTAAGTCCGTTTTTTACTCCGCCAGATCCGCAACGGATCTTTGCTTTACTGTCATTCCGAAAATCGAGGCATCGTGGGGGGAGATAATCACGCCACGGTCTCCTTGAATCTCGTGCCCACTTATGACCTCGCCTTATAAATAGGCCGGCCCAACAGGCTCTTCTCACGCTCTCTTCTTCCTCCTCGCGCCGTCGCTCCTCTGCCCGAGCTCCGCCACTACCGCCGCCGTCGCGCCCCTGGTCTTCATCAACCCGGCCGCTGCATCACCCTGATCCGGACCAGATACACGGCGGCGACCTCCGCTCTTCTCCAACTCCGGTGAGTCTCCTTTGCCCTGTCAGATAAATCCGCTGTAGGGTTCGTCTGTGTTCTTCGCGTTCATCGCCATTGCCACAAACCTCGGTAGTTTTTGTAGCCACTGTACTTGGTTGATCTTTAACCTTGCATAGAACTAGTGTGGTAGCTGTTTAAGCCTCATTTCAAGTTCCAGTAGATCTCCTTCCACTATTTAAATGCTTCGTTCGAGCTCTAGAATATCCGCTCGTCTGTTTCTAGGTCTAGAAAGTTTTCATTTCACCTGACCATTTTGATCCAACAAAGTTACTGCTATATGTGAAACCTGTTTTACCACACTTAGTAAAAACTGCAACCCTTGAATCTTGGCGGCTTATATCTCCGGTTTAAAGAAAACATGCGCCATAGAACTTTCCGGTTTAAAGAGAACTATGCTCTGTAGAATCCTCCGGCTTAACTGTGGTATAACCGTAGATAACCAACTTACTCTGAATCCCCCTGCGGCTTAAATAACCTACTGTAACTGAGTATATATCATTAGTCCCCTTCATAAGCCGCCATCTTAGTTTGAACAATAGATCTCCGGCTTATAATTAACCCGGACACTTTTCTCTTTATCATAGACCACCAACTTTCACCATGCCTCCCAAGGCTCCCATCACTTGCAACTGGATGAAGTCCAACGTCACCGACGAGACCCTGGCCAATTTCGTTAAGTCCGGATATTTACCTAAGAAGGAAATCATGTCCTACCGTGCCCCTGACCCGTCGGAAGAGAGACCACAACCAAGGGACGGGGAGGTAGTGATCTTTGCAGACCATATGAGCCGGGGCTTCGCACCGCCCGGCTCAAAGTTTTTCAGGGACGTGCTCAACTTCTTTGACTTACGGCCTCAGGATATAGGACCCAACTCCGTATCCAACATCTGCAACTTCCAAGTCTTTTGCGAAGTGTACCTTGGAGAAGAGCCCAGTTTACTGCTTTTCAGAGAGCTGTTCTACTTAAACCGCCAAAATGAGTGTGCCAACGGGCCAAGTCTAGAGTTAGGCGGCATCTCCATCCAGCGGCGTAGGGACTGTCTGTTCCCTTACGCAGAGCCGCCAAGCCACCCCAAGGACTGGAATATGACTTGGTTCTACTGCCAAGATACGTCCCCGGCTGACGAGAACCCGCTGCCAGGCTTTCGCCCAACCCGTCTAGAGCCGACTCATCCGCTGTCGGACAAACTGACTGCAGCGGAACGCCAACCTCTGCTTCCAACTATCAATAAGATCAAGGCCCTGCTAGGCAACGGTTTGAACGGAATTGATCTGGTCCGGGTCTGGATCTCATGGCGGGTGATCCCATTGAGCCGCCGCCCCGGCTTAATGTGTGAGTACACCGGGCGAAAGGATGACCCGCAAAGGCACAGTCGCAATGATCTTCCAGAAGACGTTGCAGAGGAAGAGACCAAGGCTCTTCTAAACGAGAGCTTGGCAGACTGCGGAAGAACCGGGCTAGCCCCCTTCTGCAAGACCAGTCCAGCCCCAGCGGTAAGCCGTTGACTTTAACTTTTATCTTCGTCTGCATATAACCTTCAACTGAACCGTTTTAAGAGTCAATCATTGTATCTTTCAGGCTGATGATAAATTCTGGCGGGTCAAATATGACCATGAGGCGGCCAAGAAGGCCAGGAAGGCAAAGAAAGCCGCCAAGAAAGCCGCCCCTCGCAAAAAGGGAAGCAGACCCACTGCTTCGGAGCTACTGCAATTAAGTGACAGCTCCGAGTCAGAGGTAATCCTTAAACCTTTAAATTCTTGCCATATTTGTTGTTTGTTGCTGTCCGCCTTATCAAAATTTGCTCATTGACAGGATGACACCAGCGCCAGTAACCCGGTGGTTGAAGAGGTAATGTCACTTTCCTCCGACTCGGAGCCTTTGCCACAGCTGAAAGTCCGAAGAGTAACCCGGAAAGTAAGCTTTTCCCATCCATTAGCTCATCAAGACCCTCAATTTCTTTTGAAGCAGCAGGTTCACGAAAGCCGGCGTCACACCCGGGCCCGCAAGGACACCGACCTCTCCGCCGGGTTACCCGACGCAACAAGGAAGCGTCGCACTGAGGTTTTTTCTCACCTGTACCCTTTTCATCCGTTGGCGGGTGTTCCGTCAGCCACTCAACTCTTCTGACTCCAATTATCAGGAGACCTCCCCCTCTTCGGGTGACTCCATGCAGTCAAGTCTGCCGGCCTTCAAGACTGCACCCGGGTAATAATAATCTCCTTACATTATCTGTCTGTACTTACTCTTTGTGTGCCTAACACTTCTATCTTTTCAGTGCCCAGGCAAAGCTCACCAAAAGAGCAAAGAAGACCAGATCAGCCGGAGTGCCAGACTTGCCTGACCCGGAGGCAACGGCTCAAGAGCCGCCAGCTACCTCTGCCCCCGAAGCCACCATTCCAATGGACACGGCGCCTGAGGCCCCTGCCCCGACTACCAAGACAATGACCGAAGCGTCGGTTAACCAGGAGGCCTCCGGCTCAGCCCCACCAGCAAACGACCCGGACGTGGTAATCACCCGGACGGAATTCGTTGAGCCGGGGAGACCGACCGCGTTGGCCAAGTGCGCCGCGAAGGGGGAGTTACTGCAGCCCCACCGGGTGACCTGGACCTCTCCGGCTACACCGACTTGAGCATTGGAGAGCTCGTCTCTGGCTACATCAGCCAAGTCCACAAGAGCCGGGACGCCGAGGTTGCCATGGTCAACCAGATCCAACAAAAATCCGAGGTACCCTTCTGCCGTCTTCTTACTTTACTGTATAGTTACCTTTGCCATGCTAGCCCCCAAGTCGATGACTTATACTTGAATATGTTGTAGACTTAGGTTCCGGCTTACTCAACTGAGCCGGCAGTACGTAGATAGAGACGTTCAATATGCATTAGCCCCCAAGTGCCAAGTGCCTTTGCTTGGAAAGCGCTTGGGACTTATATAACAACTGTTAATTAACCCGGAAATACATGCAGGCTGTTGGCAAGAAACTAGAAGCGGACCTTGCGGATCTCAAGGCCGGCTAAAGATGCAGGAGACGGAGACCCGGAAGGCAAACGCCAAGTTTGTATCCAGCATTGCCACTCAAGAAAAGTTGAAGACCGAGTTTAATGCTGAGAGGAAAGCCTGGGTCGAAGAGAAGGCCGCACTGGTAACCCGGGCGGAACAGGCGGAGAAGGCCCTCACTGAGAAGACCGCTGAGCTCTCCGGCCTAAAGCGCCAGGTTTCCCAAATGGTGGCTGCTATCTTCGGTAAGTCGCCTCACCAGCTTTCATCAAGTCTGTATATGTCATGATTCATCCTTGTCATCGGCTTATCTGATCTTGTTAAACAGGTCCCAGGAGTGCCAACCTCAACCAGAGCGTGGTCACCAAGTTAAAGGCCGTGTACACCCTGGTGGAACAACTCTACACCGGGTCACAGCGTGCCTTAGCTGTGGTAGCCTTATCCAACGAGGTGCCAACTCATCTGGCCGAAGTCCTGCGTCGGGTCGCTGTTCTGCCGCAGCGGATCTAGGAGCTACGACGGGCCTCCGCAAGAGCCGGAGCAATTGCCGCGCTGAGCCGGGCCAAAGCATTCCTGCCGGAGCTAGACCCGGCAGACATCGCCCTGGGTTACCCAAGCCTGAAGGAAGACGGCTCAGCCTTCGACCAGAAGGACTTCGCGGCATGTGTGAAGGCTGTACGCCCGATGGCCACCCTCATTGGGAACGACACCGACTTAACCAAGTACCAGCCGGGTTATGATGCGGAGAATCAGAGGATTCCAACCCCTCGCTATGAAGCCCTCAATCTGATCCCTCCGGCTCGTCAGCACACCTTCGCCCCGGAGATTGACCCGGCCGGGTTAATTGACGAAGAAGCCCAGTTCGAAGCTCTCAGCGGCATCAACTGGAAATCATCGACCTTCGAGGTCTTGGGATCAGCCGGAGGAGAAGACAGAAATGAGCCGGGGACTTCAACTCAGCGGGCATCATAAGTTAGCTGGCGGATTATCAAACATTGTTCCATCTTTTAGACTTGAAGAATGATTGTAATAGAGTAAATGCAACAGTTTATCTCTGTCGTGCCATCGTGCACGTTTTGAACGCGAAAGCCCTTTAAATTTGTCTCCTTTATGTTTCTCCGGGTCAGAATCATCCCTTTGTTTTTCTCAACCTCAAAAGATGCCTTTAAGTATCTGCATAGAAAAGGCAAATCACAAGTCTCGAGGCGGCTTACCGCCCTAAGAATCAGGTGTTTGAGATAAATAACCCGGAATACGAATCAACAAAGGACTGGCCCTTAATTATACTCTAGACATAGCCATAATAACACACTTAACAGCCTGTAAGCATCTTCCGGTTTAAATAACCCGGGTAGTAAGGTTGACACCTTGACTCCGGTTTACCTGTCTTGATGACACCCATGACGTGCAACTAACACTGTAAACCAAAGTTAAACCGGCAAGTGAAACCCGGTCATGCACACCTCAGAGTAAACTTGTGAAAAAAAAATAGAAGAACTGAGGGGCTTCCGGTTCGAATACGACCAGAGACCCGGCCCCAAGGGGTTAAGCCAAGATTCGGATACGATCATACAGCCCCCAGTGGGTGTGGCGATGCCAATCAAGAGGGTACCGACAGCTATGTTCTCTTTGGTTCGAATACGACCCATGTTTGAACAGGAAGCCCCCAAGTGATTCTTAAAATTGTTTAACGACGCTGATTCGAATACGATCCACGTCGGTTCTCAGAGGGGTTAAACTATGATTCAAATATGACCAAAGGCAACCTCCCAATGAGCTCGGCACTTTGCCAATCAAATGGGTATCGACAGCTATGTTCTGTTTGGTTCGAATACGACCCATGTTTGAACAGGAAGCCCCCAAGTGACTTTACTGCTTACGGCTAGATTTGAATACAATCATAAGCCGGATCCTCCTTTAAGTCAGTATGTAAAAAACAACACACGCCTATTTGGAGGAAAAAAGGACAGAGGTCCTGCTTTATTGCTTATCATAATATATATATATGTCCGAGATAAATATGTACACCACGAGAGCCGGTAGCTCAAGTGTAGTAAGGCCGGAGCTGAGCTATGTTCCACGGCCGACGGGTCTCCTCCTCAGATTTACGCGAATCTTTATGCTCCCGAATATCAATGAGGTAATATGACCCGTTGTGCAAGTTCTTGCTGACCACAAAGGGCCCTTCCCAAGGCGGGGATAACTTGTGTGCATCTGTTTGATCCTGGATGAGCCGGAGCACAAGGTCGCCTTCCTGGAAGACCCGGGATTTGACCCGGCGGCTATGATAACGGCGCAGGTCTTGTTGGTAAATCGCTGAACGGGCTGCTGCCACATCACGCTGTTCGTCCAACAAATCCAGAGCATCTTGACGCGCATGTTCATTATCCGTCTCAACATAAGCCGCCACGCGAGGTGAATCGTGACGGATGTCACTGGGGAGGACTGCTTCTGCTCCATAAACCATGAAGAAAGGCGTGAAGCCTGTAGACCTGTTAGGAGTAGTGTTGATACTCCATAAAACGGAGGGTAACTCCTCCACCCAACAACCCGGCGTCCGTTGCAAAGGGACCAAAAGCCGGGGCTTGATACCCTTCAGAATTTCCTGGTTAGCTCGCTCAGCTTGACCATTGGATTGAGGATGAGCCACTGAAGAAACATCAAGTCGGATATGCTCTCGTTGACAAAATTCTTCCATGGCGCCTTTGGAGAGATTGGTGCCATTGTCAGTTATAATGATGTGCGGAAAACCAAAGCGGAAAATCACCTTTTTCATAAATTGAACTGCCGTGGCTGCATCGCACTTGCTAACTGGCTCAGCTTCCACCCACTTTGTGAATTTGTCAACTGCCACCAAGAGGTGGGTCTTCTTATCCCTGGACCGTTTAAAAGGCCCAACCATATCAAGCCCCCAGACCGCAAAGGGCCAAGTGATTGGGATCATCCTCAACTCCTGAGCCGGCACATGAGCCCGTCGTGAGAACCTTTGGCAACCATCACATTTACTGACCAAGTCCTCTGCATCAGCATGAGCCGTCAGCCAATAAAAACCATGACGGAAAGCCTTGGCTACAAGGGATTTTGAGCCGGCATGATGGCCACAATCCCCTTCATGGATCTCCCGCAAGATCTCTTGGCCTTCCTCAGGGGAGATACAACGTTGAAATGCCCCTGAAACACTGCGATGATGTAACTCGCCATTGATGACGATCATTGACTTAGCCCGCCGGGTTATTTGCCTGGCCAAAGTTTCATCCTCAGGCAACTCTCCCCGGGTTATATAAGCCAGATACGGCATTGTCCAGTCTGGTATGACATGAAGAGCCGCCACCAGTCGTGCCTCCGGGTCAGGGATAGCCAAGTCCTCCTCCGTAGGCAACCTAACCGAAGGGTTATACAGGACATCCAAGAAAGTGTTAGGCGGCACCGGTTTTCGCTGAGAGCCTAGCCGGCTTAAAGCATCAGCCGTCTCGTTCTTCCTGCGATCAATGTGCTCCACTTGGTATCCCTGAAAGTGCCCAGCAATGGCATCAACCTCGCAGCGATAAGCCGCCATGAGAGGATCCTTAGAATCCCAGGTGCCTGATACTTGTTGAGCCACCAAGTCTGAGTCACCAAAGCACCTTACCCGGCTTAAGCTCATCTCCTTAGCCACCCGAAGACCATGGAGCAAAGCCTCGTATTCAGCCGCATTGTTAGTGCAAGGAAACATCAACCGTAGCACATAATGGAACTTGTCACCTTTAGGGGAAGCCAATACAACACCAGCCCCCGAGCCCTCCAACTGTCTGGACCCATCGAAGTGGATAGTCCAATAAGTGTTATCCGGCTTTTGCTCAGGCACTTGAGTCTCTGTCCAATCGTTGATGAAATCCACCAAAGCCTGAGATTTAACAGCAGTGCGTGGCACATATTTGAGGCCATGAGGTCCAAGTTCTATAGCCCACTTAGCAATTCGCCCTGTGGCCTCTCTGTTTTGAATGGTATCGCCAAGAGGGGCAGAACTGACCACAGTGATGGGATGACCCTGAAAATAATGCTTAAGCTTCCGGATCGCCATGAACACACCATATACGAGCTTCTGCCAATGCGGGTACCGTTGTTTGGACTCAATGAGCACCTCGCTGACATAATAAACCGGCCGCTGAACCGGATACTCCTTACCCGCCTCCGTGCGCTCCACCACAATAGCCACGCTGACGGCTCGCGCGTTTGCCGCCACATACAGTAGCAAGGGCTCCTTATCAACCGGAGCAGCAAGGACTGGGGGCTCTGCCAGCTGCTTTTTCAAATCCTCAAAAGCGGTATTAGCTGCATCATTCGAGACAAAGTTATCAGTTTTCTTCATCAACTGATATAAGGGCATAGCCTTCTCACCCAAACGGCTTATAAACCGGCTTAAAGCAGCAATGCGGCCCGCCAAACGCTGAACGTCATTTATACACGCCGGTTTAGCTAGGGAGGTGATGGCCTTAATCTTCTCCGGGTTAGCCTCAATGCCTCTGTCAGAAACCAAGAAGCCCAATAGTTTGCCTGCAGGAACACCAAAAACACACTTGGCCGGGTTAAGCATCATCTTATAGATCCAGAGATTATCGAAGGTTTCCCTTAAGTCATCTATCAGGGTTTCTTCCTTGATGGATTTAACCACAATATCGTCCACGTAAGCGTGAACATTGCGCCCGATCTGTTTATGAAGACAATTCTGTACACAACGCTGGTAAGTCGCCTGTGCACACTTGAGTCCAAAGGGCATAGACACATAGCAGAAGGCTCCAAAGGGAGTGATGAATGCCGTCTTCCCCTGGTCCTTAACTGCCATCTTAATCTGATGATACCCGGAATAAGCATCCAAGAAACTTAAGCGTGCACAACCTGCCGTAGCATCAATGATTTGATCAATACGGGGGAGAGCAAAAGGATCAGCCGGGCACGCCTTGTTCAAGTCCATGTAGTCCACACACATCCGCCAGGTGCCGTTCTTCTTGAGTACGAGCACTGGGTTAGCCAACCATTCTGGGTGAAAAACTTCAACAATAAACCCGGCCGCCAAGAGCCGGGCCACTTCCTCACCAATGGCTTTCCGCCTCTCCTCATTAAACCGTCGAAGGAACTGTCTGACTGGCTTAAATTTCGGATCAATATTGAGAGTATGCTCAGCGAGTTCTCTAGGTACACCTGGCATGGCAGAAGGCTTCCACGCAAAGATGTCCCTATTCTCACGGATGAACTCGATGAGCGCGCTTTCCTATTTTGGATCCAGATTGGCACTGATGCTAAACTGCTGAGATGAATCTCCTGGAACAAAATCAACAAGCTTAGTTTCATCAGTCGACTTAAATTTCATCGCCGGTTCAGTCTCCGTAGTCGGCTTCTTCAGAGAGGTCATGTCCGTTGGGTCAACATTGTCTTTGTAAAACTTCAACTCCTCTGTAGCACAAACAGACTCTGCATAAGCTGCATCACCTTCCTCACACTCCAGAGCCACTTTCCGGCTGCCATGAACCGTAATGGTCCCATTGTGACCTGGCATCTTGAGCTGTAAATACACATAACACGGCCGTGCCATGAACTTGGCGTAAGCCGGCCGTCCAAATATAGCATGGTATGGACTTCTTATCTTGACCACCTCAAAGGTCAATTTCTCCACCCTGTAGTTGTTCTCATCACCAAAAGCCACTTCCAATTCGATCTTGCCGACTGGATAAGCCGACTTACCAGGTACCACACCATGGAAGATAGTGTTTGACTGGCTGAGGTTCTTATCAACCAACCCCATACGGCGAAAAGTCTCATAATAGAGGATGTTGATGCTGCTGCCTCCATCCATGAGTACCTTTGTGAACTTGTAACCTCCCACCTGAGGAGCTACCACTAAGGCCAAGTGGCCCGGGTTATCCACCCGGGGAGGGTGATCCTCCCTACTCCATACTATAGGCTGCTCAGACCACCGCAAGTAGCGTGGAACTGCCGGCTCAACAGCATTCACAGCCCTCTTGTGAAGCTTCTGATCTGGTTTGCACAAACTAGTGATGAACACATGATACTGTCCACCGCTGAGCTGCTTTGGGTTGGTCTGATAACCCCCCTGCTGCTGTTGATGACCCTGACCAGACTGTTGATTAAAGCCCCCTTGACCGTTCTGAGGACCGGAATTTGAGCCGCCGCCCGGGCCATGAAAGCTGCCGGCGCCTGAGCCGCCGCCCGGGCCATTGTAGCTCTTAAAGGCCTTCATGATCGCGCAATCCTTCCACAGATGAGTCGCTGGCTTCTCTCTAGAGCCATGCCTTGGACAAGGTTCATTCAACAGCTGCTCCAGCGTTGGACCTGACCCGCCGCCTCGGGGAGGGGGCCTCCCCTTGCGTCGCTGGTTATTACCTTGGGAGTTGGCGTTGGCTACAAACTCTAGGCTACCATCGGCCTTACGCTTGCCTCCTCCTTGGTTCCCCGGGTTAAACTGAGGACCCTTGCCATTGCCGTTCTTCTTTCCCTTCCCTGTCCTTTCATCGTCTGAAGGGGATCCTTGGTACCATCGGAATCGGCGTACTTGACAAGAGCCGCCATTAGGGTACCCATATCGGTGCAGTCGCGCTTAAGCCGCCCGAGTTTCATCTTAAGGGGCACAAAGCGATAGTTCTGTTCCAACATTAAGACTACAGAGTCGGCATCCATCTTATCTGATGAATGTATGATCTCCTTGACCCGGCGAACCCAATGGGTCGTGGATTCACCCTCCTGCTGCTTACAGTTAGTCAAATCCACAATTGACATAGACTGCCTACAGGTATCTTTGAAGTTTTGAATGAACCGGGCTTTCAACTCAGCCCAAGACCCAATGGAGTTCGGTGGTGGCCCTTTCAACCACTTGCGGGCAGTTCCATCTAACATCATGGTGAAATATTTGGCCATGGCCGCCTCACTGACCTCCAGCAATTCCATAGCCATCTCATAACTCTCAATCCAGGCTGCAGGCTGTAAGTCCGCTGTATAGTTAGGCACCTTCCTAGGGCCCTTGAAGTCCTTAGGTAGACGTTCATCACGGATGGCTGGCACCAAACAAGGGACACCCCCGGTCCTGGTAGAAATACCCACATCAACGGACGTCGTCGGATAAGCCGGGGGGGTCTGGTAAGCCATCAATTGAGGCACCTGCTCCGCCTCTTGCCGCGCTTGGTTTGCTGCATAAAAGGCTCCATTATGAGCCGGGCCATGGCCAGGGGGCGGGTCATGGCGTCGGACATTACTTGAGCCGGTTGCTGAGACCATGTGCCGGCTGTAACTCGGGCTCTGGCCTAGACGAGGGGTCGAGTGGATCATGTCCCGGCTGTAGGAGTACGCCTCTTGCTGTGCCAGTGCCGTCTGCAGGAGTTCCCTGACCCGGCGGGTTTCGATGGCCGTCGGAGAGTCGCCGTCAACGGGGAGAGCCGCCAGTCGTGCTGCCGCAGCCACCATGTTTTCCAGCGGGTTATCATAATGACCCGGGGGTATTGGCACATACTGAGGCGGGGCAGGGGGCACCTGGGGAGGCCCCATCACTCGTGGCTGAATAAGGGGTCCAGACCCGGGCGCAATGACCCCTGGCGGGTTACTAGACCCTGCACCCAGCGTGTTGAAGAGATTGCGTGGATCGTAAACCGGTGGGAGTCGAGACTGGGCCTTCTGATGCCTCCTTCTCATGACCTTGTTGGCCGCGTTCTGATCCATCATGAGTTGGAAGGACTGTGCCTGAATCAGCTGAGTCCGGGCGTCGAGAACCGCCCGCTCCGCAGCCAGCCTGATCCCTTCCGCTGCAAGATCCTCTTTAGCTTTTATCAAATCCAATTTTAACTGTGCCACCTCCGCGTCATGCTGAGCTTGATTCGTCGGGTCAACCGCGGTGGTTAACAGGGTCGTCATCTTGTCCGTGAGATCCATCAGCACCTGAGCCGGAGACGGCACCGGGTTTCCCGATCCGGCAGCGGGGTTCTGAACAGGCTGCGCACCAGCCATAAAAACTCCAACCTGACTTGGCGGCTCAAAAGGGTCCGGAATATTGTCGCCGTCGGAACAACCCATGAGCCTGCCATCTAGAAGTTGGTACAACGAGTTTGATTCATCGGTGGCCGACTCACCGTCAGAGCCGGCGGCCGTCTCATCACCGGATCCAGATCGATCGGAGAGTCCTCCATGGATACACCCCACAAAAGCATGCCTTAAGGCAGGCCGGGCCCAGGCGGGCCGCGCAAGTTGAGCCGTCTCGATGAGATCAGCGCAGAGACCCGGCTCGGGGCCCGGCTCACCAATCTTGCCAATGAAAACGTGAATTCCGCCGAAGGGGACCCGGTACCCGTACTCAATTGAGCCGGCGTCGGGGCCCCAGTTTGCATCGTCGATGTAGAGCTTGCCGCGACGACTCTTGGTCATCCGGCCCACAGCGTATCCCTTGAGCCCTTCGAAGCTGCCCTTCAAGAACTCAAATCCACCGTGCGCTGGCCCCACGGTGGGCGCCAACTGTCGTGGAATTGTCACGGCAGATGTCCTTGAGCTAGGACTTAGTCGTGGAGCCATCGCAACTAGGAAGCTTGAAGGGGTTATGCGGGACAAGGAACACGAGGGGTTATACTGGTTCGGCCCCTTACGGTGAAGGTAAAAGCCTACGTCCAGTTTGGGGTGATATTGATTAGGGTTACGATCGCCAGGAGTTAAACAACTATCCCCGGCTCTCGATGAGATTGTTGTCGCCCTCAATAGGCTGTCGGGTCGTCCCTTTATATAAGGAGGCTGACGTCCAGCAGCCCTTAGAGTCCCGGCCGGCTCATAAGAGTGTCCGGCTCGGACTCTAAACTATACACGCCTTACGCTACAAGTTTACTATAACAATGATTGTAACTACGGGCCTTAAGCCATATCCGGGTCTCAGCCCATCTCTGGCCCATCGTCTTGAAACTTGGCTCCGGGCTTCTGATAACAACCGTACGAGTAACCCGGCCCCTCCTGGCGGGTGACTCTAAGGTCTATATTCTCAACACACGCGATCGTGATCGAACGACCGAGAGCATGGCAGGGACTTAGAGGGGTTTTGGGACTGTTTGAAGGGGGGGTTTTGCTGCAACACCCAAAAGGACTTTGCGGATGCCCGGTTAACCGTTGGGGTACCAAACGACCTCCAAATGGAACGAAACTTGACCGGTGGTCTACCGGTGGTATACCAAGGCCACTTGACAAGACTCGGTCCATTCCGAGAAAGTTTGACACCCGCACACGAGAAGAGGCAAAAGGGGGCGCCGGGTGACATAGGAGTGTCGGATTGCAAAACGGACAACGGGGAAAATGCTCGGATGCATGAGACGAACACGTATGCGAATGCGATACACATGAAGACATGATATGAAAAGCAGATAATGACATGGCAAAATGCAACACGCAAGCAGATGACATGGCAACGGCAGCGAATAACTGGCAGACACCTGGCGCATCGGATCCGGGGCGTTACAGAAGCCTCCCGTGGGCCCCACTACCCACCAGGGCACGCCCTGGTGCCTAGTGGGCCCCACGAGCCTCCTCTGGCGCACTTCCTTGGGCCCCCTGGGTGTCTTCTGGGCAGAAAAAGTTCTCCAAAAAGTTTCATGTCATTTGGACTCCGTTTGGTATTGATTTTCTACGAAGTAAAAAACAAGCAAAAAACAGTAACTGGCACTGGGTACTATGCCAATAGGTTAGTCCCAAAAGATATAAAGTTGTTGGTAAATGAGTATAAAACATATAAGATTGATACTTTAATAGCATGGAACAATCAAAAGTTATAGATACGTTGAAGATGTATCAACGCCATGAACGATGGAACAGTTATTATTAACTCAGTTATACACAGTAAAAGGTAATACAAAACAACGTGGGGATGTAGCTCACACTCGCTTAGCATGCTAGAGGCACGGGGATCGATACCCCGTATCTCTAAAATTAGTACTCTAAGACTACCCATAGTGGGGAGTAACTTAGAGTGGTAACATGCTTATGTTACTATCTACTCCCTCCGTCCGAAAATACTTGTCGCACAAATGGATAAAAATGGATGCATCTAAAACTGAAATATGACTAGATACATCCATTCCTCCGACAAGTATTTCTGGACGGAGGGAGTATATTACTACCTCTATAGTGGGAAGTAACATCTGTGTGGTGTCACGCAACATTTCATTTATTAGATTGTAGACTCATATTGTCTTGGTATGTGTGATGTTACTCGTAGTATAAGTAACGTATTCCCTTCGTTTTTATTACTCTGCATATTACCTTTAACGGAAGTCGAACTTTATAAAGTTTAACCAAGTTTATAGAAAACAACATGAACATTTAAAGTAACCAAATTTATATGATATGAACATATGTGCAATGGTGAATCTAATGATATATATATTTGATGGTGTATATGTTAATATATTTTTCAACAAACTTGTTGAAAGTATATAAAGTTTGATTTTAGACAAACCTAATATGCAAAGTAAATAAAAACGGAGGGAGTACTATGTTACCACATGCCTCTATTTTCTTATTAATTACTTTCCACGTCATCTATTTTGCCTAAATATGTATGATGTTACCACTTATGTTACTCCCACAGTATAAAGTCTAAAGCCGAACAGTTGACCGTTGAACTTGAACACTCACACCCGCAAAAAAAAACTTGAACACTCATGACAACCATCCATCCAGTCCAGGCACTACCTAGTTATTTTTCAAACTCACTCCCGTGCAGGTCCTGCGGCCGCACCGGGCGCCCAGATCCAGTCACCGAGGGGCCTCCCCTGCCTCCCTGCTTCCCCACCTCCCCTCGCCACCGCTGGAGGTCGTCGTCGAGCAAAGCCTGAGCGGCGGCGGGGCTGTTTATGTGGCGCAATGGCGGGTGTGGAGGGCTCAGCTGCGAGCTTCAACGGTGGCGCTAGCGTTGTCTTCTCCGAGGCAGACGTGGGCTGGTGTCCGCGTCGAGGGGACGAGGTGATGAGGATGACACCTTCCTCTGTTCCTTAATTAATATGTCTTTCTAGAGATTTCAATATGAACCATATACGGAGGAAAATGAGTGAATACACTCTAAAATAGTCTATATACATCCATATGTAATTTATATTGAAATTTCTATAAAGACCTATATTTAGGAACAGAGGGAGTAGATGACTACGACACATAATTCTTCTTAGAGGCGGGTGTCAAGTTATTGTGTCAGTGACAATGTAACTTGGCACTGCCGTGGGCAATATTGCGCGTGTGTTGTGTGGTTTTAGTACAGTTTTCCTGTAATTAACAGTTTGAAAAAAAGGGTATTTTCCTTTTAGCGGCAATACTGGAGCTCCGGCTCTACAGGCAACATAAACTCCAGAGCAAACAGCACAAAAAGATACGATGACTGATATTTTGGCCACGATGCCTTATTTGGGATTATTTGTCTGAAAACTAAGCTGCCACTACAATTACCAAAACTCTACATGAGCGATCAAATGTCACTGCGGTGAATAGATACAGAAATTTACACGGACCAAAACTTCAGAATTTTTTGCCATCGAAGCTAACAAAACAGGAAAAGGAATTTCTCCAACTCTGAAACAAAAGCGAGTTAACAGAAGGAAGATGCCACTGGTTTAATACTAGGCTTCTCTAAGTTACAAAAAAAAATCTCAAACCCCTATTCAAGATTTCTTTCCTTTTTCCTGCTCCTGCCAATCAAATCCATATATAGAAGAGCTTTACAGAAATTTGTTAGCATCTGCATCCTTCAACGCCAGCAGTTATAGGTCACGGTCGGCAACTCTTCAGTTTCTCAGGGGAATGGACATTTTCTACCCTTGCCAGCAACATCCAAGAGTGAAGGCACAGTTTTGGAGAATGGCCCAATAATTAATATTTGCAGAACTTAATTGTCTTTATTTTCCAAAGAGAAGACTTAGTCAGCCCTTAGTCTTAAGATTTCCTTAGCTGTTCTCCTCCGAAAGTATTCCATGTGTTCCTGCAGTTGACAAACTAATGTGCATAAGCATTCATACCATATAATCACCTTAAGATAGACCAGCTTCCGCCATTTTATACTTAGCCCCAATGTGTATGCATCAATCTAGAATAAGCATCTCCATAGAGTCCCAGAAACAAATCCAGTGCTAAATTTTTGGCAGATCAAATTTACTCACCTGACCAAAAGATAAGCTGACTCCTCTGCTGTGGAAATCAATGTACTTGAGCATAAACATACCACAATCCCACCTGAAATAATTGAAGACCCGTCAAAATTAATCTTTGAGTTTAAAACATACTTTGTGCACGACCAGCCAACTAAACATGGATTTCAAAGAAAGGACATATACAGATGGTGCATATGTACTACTACCTCCAATCCATAAAAAGTGACGCAGTTTTGAACTAATTCCAGTTCAAAACTAGTTCAAAACTGCGACACTTATTTTGGATCAGGGGAGTAAATGATACTAATACTCAACAAATTATGGTTACAGGAACTGAAAGCGGATATTACCCATAAATAGTGAGTTTACGCATTAAATGATCATTAGTGTAAACAAGACGTACCCATTCTCTTGTAAAGGAATACAATCAATAGATTCTTTGGTCCAAGAACTTATGTCAATCTCTTTATTACTCTTGTCCTTCACTTCATCCACAATATATCTAGCCTGTATATGGAGTAAAGAAGAAACACCATGACATTACTCAATTTATAAGCAAGAATTAGACGGAAATGCCTAATGGAGATGGTATTATTTAGTACTTCTAGCAGATAGAAAGAACCAAGATCAGGTGAATTCTCCCAGAGCATAGCACATGTGCAGAGGCCCATAAACATATGGTTTCCCCTAATTTAACATTTGACATTTGGAAGAGGTGCACCAGAAGTTTTTTTTTTTTTTGAAACGGAGGTGCACCAGAAGTTTTACTTAAGTTAAACTACAAAAAGCTATTTATATAGTAAACTAACTTTCTCGAAAAATAAGCACTCCCAAATTGGAATGGAACCAGGGTGCATTTGATTCATCTACTGCCAGCTGCTCGCCCTTTTCATCTAAAAAAATAACTCCCTGCTTTCTTTTTACATCATGTATGACTTTTCAAGGTCTTTGGCATGCTACATTTGAACTTCCCATTACGATGTATCAGTGGAATTAACATATACTTTTCAATGATAAATCTAATGATTCAATTTTATAGCTAGTCTAAAAATTAATAAATCTAAACAGTCAATTTTAGAAAGTTCTCTTTGCAAGGAAATCTTTAAAAAGTTCGACAACAAGGATTCTAGGAAGTAAAAAAAGAATAGAGGCAGTATATAAAAATTCAGTTCTAACGCAAAACTCCCTCCTCCCAACCCTATCCGTCATCCAAAGCCTTCTTCACACCGCTGCCACCGTCCCCATCTTATCGCCCATCCAGCAGTCTCGTCGGCGGCAAGAGGAGTGAGGACCTATCCACTTCGTTTTTCTTAGTTCTAGTAGGGTTTTTTTACTAGGTTGGTTTCCTGGTGACATTGGCCGGGTGGTGGCGAGTGGTGATGATGGCGCATTGGAATAAGGTCTTTCCAGCCTCTCCCTACCTCGACATCGTCCAATTTGACGCCGACGAAGGGCCTGTGAGGGTAGGTGTTGCCATATCCATTGGCTCTTCAGATCTTCGCAGTTGGTGTGTCAAATCAAGGGAAGCTGTTGGTTGCATCTTGGTGTGGCGACTTCGGCATCTTCTTTCGATTTGTTCGACAAAGGGCCTATGAGGGTAGGTGTTGCCGTATCTGGCTCTCTACGGATCTTGGCAGTTGGTGTGTCAATCATGAGAAGCTGTCGGTTGGATCTTGGTGTGGCGATTTCGGCATCTTCTTTTGATTTGTCGTCCGGTTTCTCCAACCCTATGGACTCGTGGTGAAGAATTGTAAGCCTATGCTGCGTGGGGTGATGCCCCAACCGATGTTCCTTCAGCGGTTTCTTCGTTTCAAGCGGTGAGTGGCTATTGTGGTCTTCAAAGCCTAGTATGGCGAGGGCGTTTGCAGGTGTCTGTTTCCTTTGTTGTCGGTTCAGTGCAATTTTCAATATCCGGAGGGTGGCGTACTATCGAAGGAAGATGACTAGTATTATTTTCAATGTAGTTTTGTTTTACTGGTCATTTTGCGTCCAATTGCCTATCCCAACTTCTTTGGGACTAAAGGTTTTCTTGTTGTTGTTGTTGTTGTTGTTGTTGTTGTTGCCCTTGTACTAGCTACTGTTACCAACTGTGTTTCCATTGTACTAGCTACTGTTTTCCTTGATAATTATCAGATCTAACATGCCCTTTGGGTGTCTTTTCTGGAAGAAAAAATATGAAAAAAAGAAGTTACCAGCATTTCGTATACACGAAAATCATCGCCGCCAAGAGAATCAAGATATTGTACTGTCTTCGCCTTCATGTTTATAATTGCCAAACACCAATGCACATTTTGATGTACGGGGACAAAGATCTGCAAAGTAAATTCTGAACATAAGAAATAAGCACGTCAAAGAGCACGTGCAGTAACAATAGAAAATTAAAGAACGCAGCATCCACTTTACTTTATCACATTCAATGAGCTCATAACCCAACTTCCTGGAGGTAGTCCATCTTTTTACAGATTTGTAGTCATATCCAGTTTTTCCACAAGCAAGCTGAGCAAGAATTCAGAAAATAAACAGGGCTGAATTAGATGGTAATCAATTTTATCCAAATGAAAATCAAGGCTGAAATGCATGATATCTAGTCTAATTTCCAATCAAAGGTCTCAAATCAAGTAACAACACAACAAAAGGAACCAAATAAGGCAGACAGAGAACTACTCTCCATTCAAAAATGTGTGTGTCACTGTGTCCATGACATGCATGAAGTGAAACTTTCCTGATTGTGACTACTCAGGAGGGCAATCTATAATGTATTCCAAACAGATGCCCCACGTAAAAATTCAAATTAAGAAACCCAGGAGGGAAATCATGGTATATTCAAACATCCTAATATCAATGACCAATGATGTACAAAAGTGACATAAGTATAATTTAGCTTTAAAAAAACAGATGTTTCCACGGTATATTACAAGGTCGTGAGTCCTTGATAATCTATAATTACAAGAATTTGTGGCCAAACAGATACTTTTGAACCACATCTATACTCGCATAAAAATCTCAGTTAGTGATGATGGTGTGCGGTGTGCCTGCCATCTATGATTTCAGACCATCAGATTTCCATCTAATGCATGCAAATGCAAGGCATGACACATTTGCAGAAACATGCCCGCCACTCTGCCCAAATTTTCACGGAACTCCTTGATCTTTCCCATCCAACCCCAATCCCCACCCCTTCCCAGCTCAAGCCGCCCACCTCCTGACCTCTAGGCCTACGACTCCGTATCCATCGACACCTAGAAGGCTAGAACCTTCGCCGCCGCCGGCCCCTCCCACCGGCCACCTGTGTGCCGATGCCCCCTCCATCTAGCCGCCACCCACATCTGCGCCGCCTACAACGCCCCCGTTCTTCTGCGCCTCCGCCCCTAGCTCGCCCATCCAAAGCTTATCTCCGTCCTCCCGAGCAAGCCGCCAAACCTACAGACGAGATACTCGATTTTTCTGCCCTCCGTATACGAGGTTGCCAAGCTGCCGGATCTGGTGGAAATCGCCCCAATCCCAGGGTGAGCTCATATGGCAGCTGGCTCGAGTTAGTCTACAGACCTCCACAGCCACTACACATGAGGTGACAGACACCTAGCCAGGCCGCCACGTATGCGGATGCACAGCTCGTGGATCCGGTGGAGGTGGCCCCAATACCAGCATCAGCTCGTCCCGCCGCTGCCCCTAACTTGCCTACAGGCTGCCGCAGGAGTCACTCACGTGGTCGGATTAACAACCTGGTGGTCAACTTCCCTCCAGGTATTCTCTACATCCAGTTACATTAGTGCGTTCTTGCTGAGTTGAGATAGAGCAGTTAATTATTTCTCTCTCAATATGTGTGTATTGAGAAGAAACTACAGAGAGCAGTTTTGTTCTCTGCATTATGTGTATACGGGAGCAGCAACTACCAAAACAGTGGACGATGTGCAGTTAGCAGTTTATTCTTCCTTAAAAGACAACATATTTGTGTTCCAAATATGTTATTTGTTTGTGTCTTCCATAGCAGACTTCTCAAGCCGACCTGATTGCATTTGTTTGTTTTTGGAAGTGCCAGTTAGTGCAAATGTTAAATAATTAGACAGTTCATAATTTGGATTTGCACATTCTTTCCTAGCTAGCTGGTAAGAAATATGGTTTATTCAACTAATTGCATCCAGAACTCTTTCTACATAAATGTTATTTCAACGGACATGGGCTGTGGACGGTGGTTACTACTCATGTCATGGATCGTGGAGTCTGACAAATTATGATTTTTGTTTCTAAGTGTTTATTCAAACTATTGATTGTTAAAATTCAGAAACAGGCAAGTATTCTGTAGCGTGATGATGTAACATTTGGTATGGTGGTAACTGAAAATTCAGGAGTATTTTAGACTTTTCATCTTCTAACTTATGTAGGCAGCTGGCTTACGCACAATACTAAGTTGTTCCAAACCCGCCATAAGCATTCTAGCATGAATATCTTCCTAGCAATATCCCCACCTTTTTGTAGGTGCAGAAATTGAAATACTGGAGAAGCACACAGACTTATAAAGCGGGAGTTTTGTTAGACATAAAGAGGAAAGAATATATGTTTTTTGTTGCCCTTCAACATCTAATCTACTTCATTAGAGACCAAGGTATTGGTGTTGATGAAGAGTAAGAACGTCTCTACATATCATCAACTCCCGCTTCATCTTTGTTAAGCAATGCCTATTTGTGCAATTGACCTCAATACCATGCCTGCCATAACTTTGTGATAAAATAATTTGTTGGCACCCCAAAATTTAGTAATGATATAGATCGGTTTCGGAATATACTACTATTAGACAAGGATGCCACTTTTATTGCTGAGTTGACATCAAAACTGGAAGATGCAAGTCACTGTATAGTTCTATAAAATGTCTGTCGGCTTTGTTTGATAGGTACATCTCCATCAGTTAGTGTGCATTCCATATAAAATGCATCACAAGTGTTGTCAATTGTTTGTTCCTTTGTCTAGGTATACTATGGACCCTCTATAGGCACATTTCCCCCTTTTGCCTAAATATATTACAGAACCTATCAAATGTGCTTTGTGTGGTTAAGATGTGGAGGATGGACTAGCTGGTACGGTCTACCACAGGTGTCATCCTATCCAGCCCTGTGCATCAATCTCCCATGGTAGCAAATTGTTTTCGTTGTAGTCTATCTTAGTGCACCAACGGACATTGTGTGTTATCTCTTTTGTGTTTTCTGTGCTTTTTTGTACCATAATTTTCCCAGTGCCAATTATGCATGTGCATACAATACGGTTTGAACCTGTATATACTCTCTTATGTATTCAAGTTTTATATCAAGTACTTTTAATTACGTTTTCCTTTTTTTTTCATGTTCGTTCTCTTGGCCGATTGCTGATTGTGATATGTTTGTGGGACTATAATGCACTTAGCAAACTGTTTTAGCAATATTTGGTATTGGCTGACACACTTGCAATATTGCAGAATTCTATGCTACAAGATAAAATTAAGTGATTTGGAACGCTACAATATCAATTCGTTTACCCATGGGCGGCATGCTACTTCGTATAATGCTCACAGACATGGAGAGATGACGATGCGTGACATGGAAGGGTGACCGAGTAGGAAATGCACTAGCAGGTTCAGTCAGTAGTCGTCATACCTCCATTGCACAGATTCGTGGGGACAAGTATTGGTATTGTCGCATTGTCGTTCTTCTATTATTGATAGTAAAGGTTAGGTTAAAGTGATGTGCTTAATATGTCACTATTTCTAGCAGAGAATGGTGTGTGGGCTGGAGGGTGAAGCACATGTTAAGCGAGGAGGAGCTGAAGACAGAGACTTATTTGGATTGTCATTGCAATTGCCAAATGCGTGTGTGGAAAGATTTTCTTTGTCACATGCTCTATGCACTATAGGATAGAGCAAGGAATGATAAAGCACAGGAAGTCCTCCTGAAAGGTGAATATGGAGAAGAAACCGTTTGGCTTAGAAGAAGGGTTTTTTAGTTGGAAACCGTATGTTCGATTGTGCTCGACGTGTATTGATCAACAATATAACATCATTTTGATCAATATCTCGGTACATTTTATTATTGTTTTGTAGCAATGTACTCACTCTTGACTAGTACAATTTAAGTAAATTATGTTCCACATCGTCTTTTGTGATTCCGTTGCGTATCACGGGCATCTTACTAGTAATTTATAAAGTGACAGGCATAAGCAGCATGGAACATACACTAAGTGATAAGCTAATGCATGTCCATAAATTGAGCCAGAACCAAGGTACAATATAGCAACCTTCGAGCGCTAACCACAGTATCTAAACCGCTCATCAAGCATATTGCAACTAATCCTAAGTCGGCATGTGATTAGAAGAAATGCAAAAACAAACAAAGCCATAGAACACAGGAAAGATATGCAAATATTTAATATGACACTCTGCACATTCAATAGGAGAAAACACAAGGTGCATATATTCTAACCTTCTTATAAAAAAATGTATTGAAGAAATGGCATTTCAAGAACCTTTTTGGTTCTCTCATTCCCCTCTCCTTTAACAATTCAAGGTACAAATTAATGACCTGAAAACAACAGGAATCACTTTCCCCATTACGCATGAAAATATCAGTGTAAAACTTACATGTTTGCGATCAGTGAAGATGGTTTAGTACATTTAAGATGAATATTTACCTCATCATTTAACCAGCCATGTGGTCTCAAACACCGAAATTTTTCCCTGCTAACCTCAATGTTAGACGGTTCATGCAGCACCAGGACTTTGCTACTGTAAGTGAAAAGGGGCAATGTTATATTTCTGTACAGAGGGAGTATATAGGAAAGCTTCAAACAAGATGCAATTGTCATCAAATGTACCTTGAACCATTACCATACAAACAATCCTGAACTTCCTTTTCATCTTCAGCAGTTAAAGGTACAAAGAATTGAGACAGATCCTGAAGACAGATCAACACGCATAAATCAAAGGGTTAATGGAGAATATAAGGTTGTCACAATCAAACAGGTCAATCAGCCACCCATTAAAGAGAAAAGAAACAGAAGAGGACCCTTTCAAAACTTGATGAAGCAGTTAAACCAGATTTGACACCTTCAAGATTGCGCGCTATTTCGCTATGCCTTCTCCATTTCTTTCGCAAATTCAATGCATGTTTTTCGATTGGGGCAACACTAGTTTTCTCTAAAGCCTAATGCAAATCCAGTTGGCATATCCCTCGTTATCAATTTGTCCACTCTTGCAACCTGGGTTCTCTTACAGAGCTCTCGTCCATGAACATAATCTTCCTACTCACCCTGCATATACCAACATAAAAAGGCGCTGATAAAACATACCTCCTTAGGCGGCTCAGCCAGCGTCCTCTGCTCCTCAAGCGTCTTCTCCAGAAGAGCCACCCTCCTCTGTTCCTCAAGCGTCTTCTCCAGAAGAGCCACCCTCCTCTGCTCCTCAAGCGTCTTCTCCAGAAGAGCCACCCTCCTCTGCTCCTCGAGCGTCTTCTCCAGAAGAGCCACCCGGGCGTCGATCTCGCCCAAGCTCTTGTCATTATGTCTCGTCTCCTCGTGGAGATACTTCCAATACGGTTTCACCTTCTCCCGCCGAGGAGGAGGCGGCGCCGCCGCCTTCAAGGCGACCTTCACGGGGTCATCTACTTTCCAATTCCCCGCGGCCAGCACGCGCCCTGGCTTCACATCGTTGTTCTTGGTGAGACACGTGAGATCCGACGGATCCTGCGGCACATCCTTGGACGCACGGACCCAGCCCTTGAGCAGCCTCAGGCCGTTGTCCCACATGTCCGGGATGCTGCGGATGTAGTACCACATGTCGAAATCAGCGGATTTGGCTTCCGGCGGGGGCACGAGGAAGCAGTCGGGAACGAGGACGCGGACGCCGCGGCGCTTGCGCTGCTGGCCGCGCCAGTGGTCGTCGAGGCGACCGTCAGCCGGTAGGCAGCGCTTGCGGCAATTAAAGCGGAGTTGTGCGTCCGTGTTCATGGCAGGGACAAGGATGCCAGCGCCATGGAAGTTAGTAGGTCAGCAGCGGGGCATGCTGGAAGCGGAAACCCTAGGTTGGGTTCGTCGGGGCTAGGGGTTTGAGCCCGGCGCAGGGGGAGAAGGCGGGGCGACTAGAGCGAGCGAAGATGACCGAACGCTCCTTTTGCAAAAAGGTCCTCGTCTGGAAAATCAAGGGCTCCGTTAGTTTTTTTTTTTAACATGGCTCCGTTAGTTTAATATACTCTCTTTTCTTAGAAGAATCTGTTAGTTTATAATAATACTTTAATGGCCCAATTCGACAAGTCTGGCTCATGACAGTCACGTGGCTAATTGTTTGTCTAGAAAATGTGGCTTTTTTCCCTTTTGAAAAAGGCACGTGTCTAGTTCTTCTTGAAAGAAAAAAAACATCACAAGCCGACCAAATCATAACCGAGTATAATGCTTAATGGCAACTCTATCGTGTCGATCGACATAATAACCGTTGATATGTAGATTCGGCTAAAAAGGGTACTCTAGTAGAGGTGCATGCCTTGGGATCATCATAATTTATGGGGCGCACTCCATATACGGCCCGTCATAGTTCATATTTGAAGGTTGTGAGTGTTGGTAAGAAGCGCACGTCATCCGCCAACCGGTCGCGCAGACGTTAGTCCCTATGGTTATCGCTTCCACCAGAAAAGAACGCCAATTAATGGTTTCCACATTTCAGACCCCTTTTCAACCCGCACGTGGTAAATCCACCCCCGTTTCTCGTCGGAGCACGCCCCTTCGCGGGTATATAAAAATTCCCATTGTCGTCACCGCCACACTCACCCCCTAAGTTGGTCGCCACATCGCCCCCTCTCTTCGCCCTTCCCTGCCGCTTCCACAATCATCCCCATCAACCATGTTGGTGCAGCCGAGTACTCCCCGTGCAAACCTTTGATCGCCGAGGCCAAAGAAGACCATGTCGAGAGAGCAAGAGTTCAGGGAGAGGGCATGGTGAAGGAAATATGCCCTAGAGGCAATAATAAAGTTGTTATTTTATATTTCCCTATTCATGATAAAGGTTTATTATTCATGCTTGAATTATATTGATCTGAAACCTAAATACATGGGTGAATACATAAACAAATACCGTGTCCCTAATAAGCCTCTACTAGACTAGCTCGTTGATCAAAGATGGTTAAGGTTTCCTAACCATGGACATGTGTTTTCATTTGATAACGGGGTCACATTATTAGGAGAATGATGTGATGGGCAAGACCCATCCGTTAGCTTAGCATTTTGATCGTTTAGTTTATTGCTATTGCTTTTTTCATGTCAAATACATATTCCTTCGACTATGAGACTATGCAACTCCCGGACACCAGAGGAATACCTTGTGTCCTATCAAACGTCACAGCGTAATTGGGTGATCATAAAGATGCTCTAAAGGTATCTCCGAAGGTGTTTGTTGAGTTAGAATAGATCGAGATTATGATTTGTCACTTCGAGTATCGGAGAGGTATCTCTGGGCCCTCTCGGTAATACACATCATAAGAAGCCTTGCAAGCAAAGTGACTAATGAGTTAGTTACAGGATGATGTATTACGGAACGAGTAAAGAGACCTGCCGGTAACGAGATTGAATTAGGTATGAAGATACCGATGATCGAATCTCGGGCAAGTAACATACTGATGGACAAAGGGAATTACGTATGTTGTCATAACGGTTTGACCGATAAAGATCTTCGTAGAATATGTAGGAGCCAATATGGGCATCCAGGTTACGCTATTGGTTATTGACCGGAGAGGTGTCTCGGTCATGTTTACATAGTTCTCGAACCCGTAGGGTCCGCACGGTTAACGTTCGTTGACGATATAGTTTTATATGAGTTATGTGATTTGGTGACCGAATGTTGTTCGGAGTACCGGATGAGATCACGGACATGAAGAGGATTCTCGAAATGGTTGAGAGGTAAAGATTGATATATAGGATGATGGTATTCGGACACCAGAAGTGTTTCGGAGGGTACCGGGTACTTATCGGGTCACCGGAAGGAGTTTCGGGCAACCCCAGCAAAGATATGGGCTTTATGGGCCAAGAGAGGGAACACACCAGCCCACAAGGGGCTGGTGCGCCCCTTTACAGGCCAGCCCTATGAGGAGGAAAAGGAAAGAGGGGAGGGAAAGGAAAGTGTGGAGTATGACTCCCCCTTCCTTCCCTCTCCCCCCCTCTTTCCTTCCCCCTTCTTCTTACAAGGAAAGGGGGCGTGGGGTAAGGCAGCAAACCTAGGGCTGCTGCCAGGTCTCTTGGGGCGCCCTAGGGGCTGCCTCCTCCCCCCCCCACCTATATATACATAGGTAGGGGGCGCCACACAAGGACACTGTTGGGAAACGTAGCATGCAATTTCAAAATTTTCCTACGCTCACGCAAGATCTATCTAGGAGATGCATAGCAACAAGAGGGGGAGAGTGTGTCCACGTACCTCGTAGACCGAAAGCGGAAGTGTTTGACAACGTGGTTGATGTAGTTGAACTTCTTCTCGTTCCGACCGATCAAGCACCGAACGTACGCCACATCCGAGTTCTGCACACGTTCAGCTCGATGACGTCACTCGAACTCTTGATCCAGCAAAGTGTCGAGGGAGAGTTCGGTCAGCACGACGGCGTGGTTACGGTGATGGTGAAGTGATCCGCACCGGGCTTCGCCTAAGCACCATGTGATTATGATCGGAGGTGTAAACTGTGGAGGGGGGCGCCGCACACGGCTAACAACTGTTGATCTATCTTCTAGCGGTGCCCCCCTCATATATATAGGTTGGAGGGGAGGAGAGGCAGCCAAGGGGCGCTCCAAGTAGGAGAAATCCTACTTGGGCTCCTCCCAATTCGGCCTCCCCCCTTCCATATTCATCCGGAGGGGGAAGGAAGGAGGAGGGAGGAGAGAAGGAAGGGGGAGGCCGAATTGCTCCCCTTCCTTTCTCTCTTCCCCTCCTTCCTTCCCCCTTATTTTCGGCCTACATGGGGCACACCAGCCCCCTAGGGGCTGGTCTGTCCCCTTCTTGGCCCATTAGGCCCATGTAGTTCCCGGGGGGATGCCCGGAACCCCTTCCGGTGACCCGGTATGTACTCGGTACCCCCGGAACACTTCTGGTGTCCGAACATCATCGTCCAATATATGAATCTTTACCTCTCGACCATTTCGAGACTCCTCGTCATGTCCGTCTCATCCAGGACTCCGAACAACATTCGGTCACCAAATCACATAACTCATATAATACAAAATCGTCATCGAACATTAAGCGTGCGGACCCTACGGGTTCGAGAACTATGTAGACATGACCGAGACACCTCTTCAGTCAATAACCAATAGCGGAACCTGGATGCTCATATTGGTTCCCACATATTCTACGAAGATCTTTATCGGTCGTACCGTCATGACAACATACGTTATTCCCTTTGTCATCGGTATGTTACTTGCCCGAGATTCGATTGTCGGTATCTTCATACCTAGTTCAATCTCGTTACCGGCAAGTCTCTTTACTCGTTCCGTAATACATCACCTTGATACGTCCATTTTGCATCATGTTTTTATATTGATATTTATTGCATTATGGGTTGTTATTACACATTATATCACAATACTTATGCCTTTTCTCTCTTATTTTACAAGGTTTACATGAAGAGGGAGAATGCCGGTAGCTAGAATTCTGGACTGGAAAAGGAGCAAATATTAGAGACCTATTCTGCACAACTCCAAAAGTCCTGAAACTTCACGGAGCATGTTTTTGGAATATATAAAAATATTGGCCGAAGAAAATACCAGAGGGGGGCCACCAGCCAGCCACAAGGGTGGAGGGCGCGCCCCCAACCTTGTGGGCCCCTGGCAGGCCTCCGGTGCCCATCTTTGGCTATATGGTGTGTTTTGACCTGAAAAAATCAAAAGGAAGATTTCGGGACGAAGCACCGCCGTCTCGAGGCGGAACCTGGGCAGAACCAATCTAGGGCTCCGGCGGAGCTGTTCGGCCGGGGAAACATCCCTCCGGGAGGAGGAAATCGAAGCCATCGTCATCACCAACGATCCTCTCATCGAGAGGGGGTCAATCTCCATCAACATCTTCATCAGCACCATCTCCTCTCAAACCCTAGTTCATCTCTTGTATTCGATCTTGGTCCCAAAACCTCAGATTGGTACCTGTGGGTTGCTGGTAGTGTTGATTACTCCTTGTAGTTGATGCTAGTTGGTTTATCCAGTGGAAGATCATATGTTCAGATCCTTAATGATAATTAATACTCCTCTGATTATGATTATTAATATGCTTTGTGAGTAGTTACGTTTGTTCCTGAGGACATGGGAGAAGTCTTGTTATAAGTAGTCATGTGAATTTGGTATTCGTTCGATATTTTGATGAGACGTATGTTGTCTTTCCTCTAGTGGTGTTACCGTGTTATGTGAACGTCGACTACATGACACTTCACCATTATTTTGGCCTAGGGGAAGGCATTGGGAAGTAATAAGTAGATGATGGGTTGCTAGAGTGATAGAAGGTTAAACCCTAGTTTATGCGGCTGATTTGGATTCATATATTTCATGCTATGGTTAGGTTTACCTTAATTCTTCTTTTGTAGCTGCGGATGCTTGCGAGAGGGATTAATCATAAGTGGGAGGCTTGTCCAAGGAAGGGAAGCACCCAAGCACCGGTCCACCCACATATCAAATTATCAAAGTAATGAACGCGAATCATATTAGCATGATGAAAACTAACTTGACAACAATTTCCATGTGTCCTCGGGAGCGCTTTGCTTTATATAAGAGTTCGTCCAGGCTTGTCCCTTACTACAAAAAGGATTGGGCCACCTCGCTGCACCTTAGTTACTTTATTTACTTGTTACCCGTTATGAATTATCTTATCACAAAACTATCTGTTACCGATAATTTCAGTGCTTGCAGAGAATACCTTGCTGAAAACCACTTGTCATTTCCTTCTGCTCCTCGTTGGGTTCGAAACTCTTACTTATCGAAAGGACTACAATAGATCCCCTATACTTGTGGGTCATCAAGACTCTTTTCTGGCGCCATTGCCAGGGAGTGAAGCACATTTGGTAAGTGGAATTTGGTAAGGAAACATTTATATAGTGTGCTGAAATTTACTGTCACTTGTTACTATGGAAAATAATCCTTTGAGTGGCTTGTTCGGCGTATCTTCACCTCGACCGGAAGAGCAAAGAGTTGCTCCTCAACCTACTACACCTACTGAAAATATTTATTATGAAATTCCTTCGGGTATGATAGAGAAACTGCTAGCTAATCCTTATGCAGGAGATGGAACATTACATCCCGATATGCACCTAATCTATGTGGATGAAGTTTGTGGATTATTTAAGCTTGCGGGTATGCCCGAGGATGTTGTCAAGAAGAAGGTATTCCCTTTATCTTTGAAGGGAAAGGCGTTGACATGGTATAGGCTATTGGATGATATTGGGTCATGGAACTACAACCGATTGAAATTGGAATTTCATCAGAAGTTTTATCCTATGCATCTAGTTCATCATGATCGAAATTATATATATAATTTTTGGCCTCGTGAAGGATAAAGTATCGCTCAAGCTTGGGGGAGGCTTAAGTCAATGCTATATTCATGCCCCAATCATGAGCTCTTAAGAGAAATTATTATTCAAAAAAATTATCATCGGCTTTCTCATAATGATCGATCCATGCTCGATACTTCTTGTACTGGTTCCTATATGAAGAAGGATATTGAATTCAAATGGGATTTATTGGAAAGAATTAAACGCAACTCTGAAGATTGGGAACTCGAGGAAGGTAAAGAGTCAGGTATAAACCTTAAGTTTGATTGTGTTAAATTCTTTTATGGATACCGATGCTTTTCGTGATTTTAGCACTAAATATGGACTTGACTCTGAAATAGTAGCTTCTTTCTGTGAATCTTTTGCTACTCATGTTGATCTCCCTAAGGAGAAGTGGTTTAAATATCATCGTCCCATTGAAGTTAAAGTAGTAGAACCTATTAAAGTTGAAGAAGAAACTATTACTTATAATGTTGATCCTATTGTTCCTATTGCTTATATTGAGAAGCCACCATTCCCTGTTAGAATAAAGGATCATGCTAAAGCTTCAACTGTGGTCAACAAAAGTAATATTAGAACACCCGAACCCTCTGAGCAAATTAAAGTTGAACCTAGTATTGCTATGGTTAAAGATCTCTTGGTCGATAATATTGATGGGCATGTTATTTATTTCTGTGCTGAAGTTGCTAGGATTGCTAAACCTGATACTAAAGATAAACATAGACATGTGGTTGGCATGCCCGTTGTATGTTAAAATAGGAGATCATTGTTATCATGGCTTATGTGATGTGGGTGCTAGTGTGAGTGCAATTCCTTATACCTTATATAAAGAAATTATGAATGACATTGCACCAGCTGAGATAGAAGATATTGATGTTACTATTAAGCTTGCCAATAGAGATACTATATCACCAATTGGGATTGAAAGAGATGTTGAAGTCTTGTGTGGAAAAATTAAATATCCTACTGATTTTCTTGTTCTTGGTTCCCCACAAGATAACTTTTGTCCCGTTATATTTGGTAGACCTTTCTTGAATACTGTTAATGCTAAGATAGACTGCGAGAAAGATATTGTTACTGTTGGTTTGGGGGATATGTCTCATGATTTTAACTTCTCTAAATTTCGTAGACAACCTCATTACAAAGAATTGCCTAGTTAGGATGAAATTATTGGTCTTGCTTCTATTGCCGTGCCTCCTGCTGATCCATTAGAACAATATTTGCTAGACCATGAAAATAATATGTTTATGAATGAAAGAAGGGAAATAGATGAAGTATTATTTAATCAGGGACCTATTTCGAAACACAATTTTCCTGTTGAAATCCTCGGGGATCCTCCTCCACCTAAGGGTGATCCCGTGTTTGAGCTTAAACAATTACCCGATAATCTGAAATATGCTTATCTTGATGAAAAGAAGATATATCCTGTTATTATTAGTGCTAACCTTTCAGAGCATGAATAAAAGAAATTATTGAAAACTCTGAAGAAGCACCATGCCGCTATTGGATATACTCTTGATAATCTTAAGGTCGTTAGTCCCACTCTATGTCAGCATAAAATTAAATTGGAGAAAGATGCTAAACCAGTTGTTGATCATCAACGACGGTTAAATCCTAAGATGAAAGAAGTGGCAAGAAATGAAATACTAAAGCTTCTGGAAGTAGGTATAATTTGTCCTATTGCTAATAGTCAATGGGTAAGCCCTGTTCATTGTGTCTCTAAGAAGGGAGGAAATACTGTTGTTCCTAATGATAAGAATGAATTGATTCCTCGAAGAATTGTTACCGGATATAGAATGGTAATTGATTTTCGCAAATTGAATAAAGCTACTAGAAAAGATCATTACCCTCTACCTTTTATCGATAAAATGCTGGAAAGATTATCCAAACATACACATTTTTGCTTTCTAGATGGTTATTCTGGTTTCTCTCAAATACCTATGTCAAAAGAGGATCAAGAGAAAACCACTTTTACTTGCCCTTTTGGTACCTTTGCTTATAGACGTATGCCTTTTGGTTTATGTAATGCACATGCTACCTTTCAAAGATGTATGACTGCTACATTCTCTAATTTCTGTGAAAAGATTGTTGAGGTTTTCATGGATGATTTTTCCGTTTACGGAACTTCTTTTTATGATTGCTTAAGCAACCTTGACCGAGTTTTGCAGAGATGTGAAGAAACTAATCTTGTCTTGAATTGGGAGAAGTGCCACTTTATGGTTAATGAAGGAATTGTCTTGGGGCATAAAATTTCTGAAAGAGGTATTGAAGTTGATAAAGCTAAAGTAGATGCTATTGAAAAGGTGTCGTGTCCTAAAGATATCAAAGGTATAAGAAGTTTCCTTGGTCATGCTGGTTTCTATAGGAGGTTTATTAAATACTTCTCTAAAATTTCTAGGCCTCTCACTAATCTCTTGCAAAAAGATGTTCCTTTTGTTTTTGATGATGATTGTGTAGAAGCATTTGAAATACTTAAGAAAGCCTTGATCTCTGCACCTATTGTTCAGCCACCTGATTGGAATTTACCCTTTGAAATTATGTGTGATGCTAGTGATTATGTTGTTGGTGCTGTTCTAGGACAAAGAGTTGATAAGAAATTAAATGTTATTCGGTATGCTAGTAAAACTCTAGACAGTACCCAGAGAAATTATGCTACCACTAAAAAAGAATTTTTAGTTGTTGTTTTTGCTTGTGATAAGTTCAGACCTTATATTGTTGATTCCAAAGTAACTGTTCACACTGATCATGCTGCTATTAAATATCTTATGGAAAAGAAATATGCTAAACCTAGACTTATTAGATGGGCTCTCTTGCTACAAGAATTTGATTTGCATATCATTGATAGAAGGGAGCTGAGAACCCCGTTGCAGACAACTTGTCTAGATTAGAAAATGTTCTTGATGACCCACTACTTATTGATGATAGCTTTCCTGTTGAACAATTAAATGTCATAAATGCTTCTCGTAGTACTCCATGGTATGCTGGTTATGCTAATTATATTGTTGCTAAATTTATACCACCTAGTTTCACATACTAGCAAAAGAGAAAGTTTTTCTATGATTTAAGACATTACTTTTGGGATGACCCACACCTTTATAAAGAAGGAGTAGATGGTGATATTAGACGGTGTGTACCTGAGCATGAACAGGAACATATCCTACACAAAGTGTCACTCCGAGGCCTACGGAGGGCACCACGCTGGAGATAGAACTGCACATAAGGTATTGCAATCCGGGTTCTATTGGTCCGCTCTCTTTAAGGATGCCCGTAAGTTTGTCTTATCTTGTGATGAGTGCCAGAGAATTGGCAATATTAGTAGACGTCAGGAAATGCCTATGAACTGTTCACTTGTTATTGAACCATTTGATGTCTGGGGCTTTGATTATATGGGACCTTTTCCTTCCTCTAATGGGTATACACATATTCTAGTTGCTGTTGATTACGTTACTAAGTGGGTAGAAACTATTCCAACTAGTAGTGCTGATCATAACACTTCTATTAAGATGCTTAAAGAAGTTATTTTCCCAAGGTTTGGAGTCCCTAGATATTTAATGACTGATGGTGGTTCACATTTTATTCATGGTTCTTTCCGTAAAATGCTTGCTAAGTATGATGTTAACCATAAAATTGCATCTCCATATCATCCTCGGTCTAGTGGTCAAGTGGAACTGAGCAATAGAGAGATTAAATTAATTTTGCAAAAGACTGTTAATAGATCTAGAAAGAATTGGTCTAAGAAACTTGATGATGCTTTGTGGGCTTACAGAACTGCTTATAAGAATCCTATGGGTATGCCTCCATACAAAATGGTTTATGGAAAAGCATGTCATTTACCTCTCGAACTACTCCCTCCGTTCCAAATTACTCGTCGTGGTTTTAGTTCACGACGAGTAATTTGGATGTAGCATCCCAAAATTCTAAATTTTGGAATGTTATATTAAATAAATAATTATGTTTGTTTGTTTGATTGTTGAGTGATTGATTGTGTGAATTGAGTGAAATTTGAAACTTTTGAAAGTTGAATGAGAGGGAATAAAAGGATTTTCCCAATATTGTTTCCATTTGAAATGATTTGAAACTTCATTTGAAATTAATTCAAACTTCATGCCACTCAAGAACTCTCGAGAGAGGAGATTAAATGACTTCTCCAAATTTAAATGAAAGAGAGTGGGGAGTTAAATCATTTTGAATTCCATTTGGAATCCTTTCCATTTGAATAATTTCAAATTCCTCTAACCAATTTCAAAATAAGGAGAGGAGCAATATGACCCTCCAAACTAGGGGCAAATTTGAAATATATTTGAATGAGGAAAAAAGAGAAAGTTTTGGAAGTGGTTTGAAATTCAAATTTAAAACCATTTAGGAGTTATTTGGCTTTTAATCAAATTATTTTTCTCCAAAAAATAAATAAATAGAAATAAGGGTAAAATGATTCCCTTCAATGGAAAATTAGGAGAAAATAAATTTGAAATCATTTTGGTATTTTAAAAATACTTTTTATTGGGTTTTATTACAACAGCAACACTTTTTGACTTTTTTATTTTTGTTTATATTTTATTTGAAATAGAAAATATGTTCATGATTTAGGATTTCTTTTTTTGAAAATTTTGATATATTATATGCCTATATAATATTATATTTTATTCTCTTTCTTTTCTTTTTCCTTCTGTTAGAAAAAAACTCTTCGAACACTGCCCGGCCGAAGCCCAGCACTGCTCTCTCTCTCCCTCTCCGCCCCATGGCCCACAGCCGAATCGGCCCATGGCCTCTCTCCCGCTTCGAACCCCCTCTGCCCCGGTCGACCGCTCCCTCCCTCGCTCACCTCTGTCGCTGACAGCGGGCCCCGCTGCTCCTTCCTCCTCCCGCAAGCCACGCACTCGCTTGGAGCAATGCCCGCGTCGCCGTATCCCGGAGATCTCAGGATCGTGAGTCTCCCTTCGCCCCTTCTCCAAGTAGTCTTCCACCCTATATATAGACCTCCCCCTCGCCCGTTTCCGCCCTAAAGCCCTAACCCTAACCCCCTCTCGACGCCGGAATCGCTCGCCCGAGTCCAAGACACCCGCCGCGCCATTGCCCCTGCCCCGCTCATCTCCCACCAACTCAACCATTCCCACCACCACCGTACGTCCCGCCGTCTACTGCCGCATCGCCTGGTGCACTCGCCGGAGCTCGAGGACCATGGAGCGCCGCCACCCGACGCCATCCACCGCCGCAACCTCGCCGCCGACCTCCTCAGACCACCTCCAACGACGCCACGACAACTGACGAGGTCACCGTCGACTGCGGCACCCACTCGACGTCTCCGCCGACGACCGGAGCGCCGCCGACGACGACGTCCGAGCCGCTCACCGTCGACCTCGCCGCGGTGAACTCTCCACTACCCCTCCACCGTCCGATCTAAAATAAACGCGTTAGATTAGATCGCTGAACGGGTAGGTTTTTTTTCTAGATCGGTTTAGCTTCGGTTTATTTACGGTTTAGATCTAATCGGTTTAGCCGGTCGGTTTTTCTTTTACTAGCACGTGTGGTTTTGTTAAGTATCGGCCGAGCGTTTTATAGATCGGATCGCACATCCTCTAGGCCCAGTAGCAGCCTGACGCGTAGCACGTGTCCGATCTGTTTTTTTTTGTTTTTTTTTCCTTTTTGTTTTAAAAACAGAAAAGTTGCAATCTTAGATATTTAATATCTTTTTCTGTGCTTATCCAAATTGAGTGATTCTTTTTGCATTAGATTAAAAATTTGTTAAAGTTTCTGTTGGTGCACTCGTATTTCAAATTTTAGTACTTTAAATTTGAATTTGATGAAATTTGTTGAAATCACTAATATGGCCGTATCTTGAGTTTTATAAAATATTTTCGGTTGATTCTTTTTGCTACTGTTGTTATTGTGTTGTCTATCCAGTAGCATATGGTGATTTATTTTTAGTTTATTTTAAATTAGTGGTTTGGACAAAACAGTACTGTTTTAGTTTTAGTTTTGTTTTAGTCTTTTCTTTATAGTTTTAATAGTTTTAATTTATTTCTTTTTGTCACTTTTGAAAAAAAAATTGTTTCTATTATTTAACAATAGACAATTTTATTCTTATTTTTTTTAAAAATATTTTATTTAGTTTTTTATTTGTTTCTTTTTGCTACTAAAAGTTTATGAAAAATACTTTCTGTTAAATTAATTGTTTTACATTTTTCTTTTCTGTTAATTTATTAGTTTAGTGTTTTAATTGAAAACCCAATGGAGATAAAGCACGGGGATCCGTTAAGGGCGTATTGAATCGATAAGAAGCACTTGAATTCTAGTGGGCCCGGCTACCCAACACTAGCCCCGGATCATTTATGTATTATCAATTGATAGTAGGTTTTAAGATAGCTTAGCCCTTGCTATGATTCAATTTGTATTGGAGAAGAGGGGCGCCAACCCTATGGGGTTGTTAAGTTTTTACTTACGACAAAACGATTTTGTGTTATGTCTTAGAGTTTTCTTTAGTAGTTTTGTTGTGATATTGGGCTATTAAAGAGCTCAATTATGATTTTAAACTTGCCAGTGAGAAGAGGTTATTTGACATTAGCTCACTTGATGAATGGAGAACCCAGGCCTATGAGAATGCCAAGTTGTTTAAAGAAAAAGTTAAAAGATGGCATGACAGAAGGATACAAAAGCGTGAGTTTAATGTAGGTGATCATGTTTTGCTATACAAATCTCGTTTAAGATTTTTTGCAGGAAAGCTTCTCTCTAAATGGGAAGGCCCTTACATCATCAAGGAGGTCTATCGTTCCAGTGCCATAAAAATTAACAATGCCGAAGGTGGTAAACAGTCAAAGAATCAAACATTATATCTCAGGTGCTCCCATAAATGTTGAGACCAATATAATTAATACCGTAACACCGGAGGAGTACATAAGGGACACTCTCCAGAACGTTTCAGACTCCGAAAAAGAGTAGGTATGTGGTACGGTAAGTAAATCGACTCCAAAATGTTTCCGATGATAAATTTTCTCCGTTTTGGAATATTTAAAAAATTAGGAAAAATTGAAAGTAGTCCAAAAGAGACACGAGGCGTCCATAAGGGTGGAAGGCGCGCCCCCCGTCCTTGTGGCCACCTCGTGTGCCCTCTAGACTCCGTTTTCTTGCACGATACTTCTTATGGTCGGTAAAAATTCATTATATAATCTCCCGAAGGTTTTGACCACCGTACCTCGACAAAATCCTCTGTTCTTGTTTTGAGTTGTTTCTGCAGTAGATTTGGAGCAAGATGTCGTCCCAGGATTCAGAGGGAGAGAGCTACATGGCTAATTATATCACAAACCCAAAGGCATATGGGGATGTGGAACATTATGGCTGGACCACAGAGGAAGAAGAAGACTATGATCCAAAGAGGAAGGAGGAGGCAAGCTCCGATGAAGAGGACGATCCACTACCTCAACCTTCTGAGGGAAGAAAATTTTAGCCTCGGACGTAAGCTGGAGAAGAAGAGTGCAACAAATCCATCATCACCACCTCCGAAGAAAGAGATCTAAATACATGGGTATGGGCACTCCCCTTGGCAACTTCCAAGCTTGAGGGAGGTGCCCCGGTATCGTATCATCACCACATCTTTACCTTTATCGTTTTTCTTAGTTCGATCCTTTTGGTTATATCTTGATCTAGTAGAATAAAGTTTTTAGTATGATCTAGCTTTGAGTTTTGCTTTGATCTCTATCTATGTAATGAGTCCGTGAGCTATATAATAAAGAGTAATTTTGAGTTGAGGGCTTTGCTTTCTTGCTATGATCTTGAGGGAATTAAGTAAAAAGAAAGAAATAAAAAGTTCATATATTGATCTTATGGAGAGTAATGACTTCACATATAAAGAGTATGATGAATAAAATATGACATGCTAAAAAGTTGATGTGTTGAGAGTTGACAAACATAGTTTCGGTCATTGTTGCAATTAATAGGAAGTAATAAAGAAAGAGGGATTTCACATATAAATATACTATCTTGGACATCTTTTGTAATTATGAGCACTCATTAAAATATGACATGCTAAAAAGTTGATGTTGGATAAGGAAGACAACATAATAGGTTATGTTTTCTTATATCCGAATAGAAGTTATATTGTCATGGATCATCCAACATGTTGAGTTTGCCTTTCCCTCTCATGCTAGCCAAATTCTTTGCACCAAGTAGAAATACTACTTGTGCTTACAAACATCCCTAAACCCATTTTTGCCATGAGAGTCCACCATACCTACCTATGGATTGAGTAAGATCCTTCAAGTAAGTTGTCATCAGTGCAAGCAATAAAAATTGCTCCTCTAAATATGCATGAAATATTAGTGTGAAGAAAATAAGCTTTATACGAACTTGTGATATGGAAGAAATAAAAGCAACGGACTACATAATAAAGGTCTTTATCACAAGCGTCAATATAAAGTGACGTTCTTTTGCATTGTGCATCCAACCATAAAAGCACATGACAACCTCTGCTTCCCTCTGTGAAGGGCCTATCTTTTACTTTTATCTCCTGCCCTTATACAAGAGTCATGGTGATCATCACCTTTCCTTTTTACATTTTTTCCTTTGGCAAGCTCTATGTGTTGGAGAGATCCGGATATATATATATCCACTCGGATGTAGGTTTTCATAACGTATTATTGTTGACATTACCCTTGAGGTAAAAGGTTGGGAGGCGAAACTATAAGCCCTTATGTTTCTCTATGTCCGATTGAAACTTTGAACCCATAAGTATCGCGTGAGTGTTAGAAATTGTGAAAGATTATATGATAGTTGAATATGTGGACTTGCTGAAAAGCTCTTGAATTGACTCCTTCTGATGTTATAATAAATTGCAATTTCATCAATGACTGAGATCATAGTTTGTTAGTTTTCAATGAAGTTTCTGATTCATACTTTACCTTGTGAACAAATTGTTACTTTAGCATAAGAAATTATATGGCATTATATGTTGCTATTCTAAAGATGATCATGATGCTCTCATGTCTGTATTTTTATTTTATCGACACCTCTATCTCCAAACATGTGGACACATTTATCGATATCGGCTTTCGCTTGAGGACAAGCGAGGTCTAAGCTTGGGGGAGTTGATACGTCCATTTTGCATCATGTTTTTATATTGATATTTGTTGCATTATGGGTTGTTATTACACATTATATCACAATACTTATGCTTTTTCTCTCTTATTTTATAAGGTTTACATGAAGAGGGAGAATGCCGGCAGTTGGAATTCTGGACTGGAAATGGAGCAAATATTAGAGACCTATTCTGCACAACTCCAAAAGTCCTGAAACTTCACGGAGCATGTTTTTGGAATATATAAAAAATATTGGGTGAAGAAAATACTAGAGGGGGCCACCAGCCAGCCACAAGGGTGGAGGGCACGCCCTACCCCCTGGGCGCGCCCCCGACCTTCTGGGCCCCCTGGCAGGCCTCCGGTGCCAATCTTTGGCTATATGGTGTGTTTTGACCTGTAAAAAATCAGAAGGAAGCTTTCGGGACGAAGCGCCGCCGTCTCGAGGCGGAACCTGGGCAGAACCAATCTAGGGCTCCGGCGGAGCTGTTCTGCCGGGGAAACATCCCTCCGGGACGGGGAAATCGAAGCCATCATCATCACCAACGATCCTCTCATCGAGAGGGGGTCCATATCCATCAACATCTTCACCAGCACCATCTCCTCTCAAACCCTAGTTCATATCTTGTATTCGATCTTGGTCCCAAAACCTCAGATTGGTAAGTGTGGGTTGCTAGTAGTGTTGATTACTCCTTGTAGTTGATGCTAGTTGGTTTATCCGGTGCAAGATCATATGTTCAGATCCTTAATGATAATTAATACTCCTCTAATTATGATTATTAATATGCTTTGTGAGTAGTTACGTTTGTTCCTGAGGACATGGGAGAAGTCTTGTTATAAGTAGTCATGTGAATTTGGTATTCGTTCGATATTTTGATGAGACGTATGTTGTCTTTCCTCTAGTGGTGTTATGTGAACGTCGACTACATGACACTTCACCATTATTTGGGCCTAGGGGAAGGCATTGGGAAGTAATAAGTAGATGATGGGTTGCTAGAGTGATAGAAGCTTAAACCCTAGTTTATGCGTTGCCTCGTAAGGGGTTGATTTGGATCCATATATTTCATGCTATGGTTAGGTTTACCTTAATTCTTCTTTTGTAGTTGCAGATGCTTGCGAGAGGGGTTAATCATGAGTGGGAGGCTTGTCCAAGGAAGGGCAGCACCCAAGCACCGGTCCACCCACATATCAAATTATCAAAGTAACGAACGCGAATCACATGAGCATGATGAAAACTAACTTGACAACAATTCCCATGTGTCCTCGGGAGCACTTTGCTTTATATAAGAGTTCGTCCAGGCTTGTCCTTTGATACAAAAAGGATTGGGCCACCTAGCTGCACCTTAGTTACTTTATTTACTTGTTACCCATTACGAATTATCTTATCACAAAACTATCGGTTACCAATAATTTTAGTGCTTGCAGAGAATACCTTGCTGAAAACCACTTGTCATTTCCTTCTGCTCCTCGTTGGGTTCGACACTCTTACTTATCGAAAGGACTACGATAGATCCCCTATACTTGTGGGTCATCATACCTCGTGACTAACTCCTTAGTCGTTTGCTTGCAAGCTTATGATGTGTATTACCGAGAGGGCCTAGAGATACCTCTCCGATACTCGGAGTGACAAATCCTAATCTCGATTCATTCCAACCCAACAAAACACCTTCGGAGATACCTGTAGAGCATCTTTATAATCACCCAGTTACATTGTGACGTTTGATAGCACACATGAAGAAAGCAATAGCTATAAAACTGAACGATCAATATGCTAAGCTAACGGATGGGTCATGTTCATCACATCATTCTCCTAATGATGTGATCCCGTTATCAAATGAAAACTCATGTCCATGGTTAGGAAACCTTAACCATCTGTGATCAACGAGCTAGTCAAGTAGAGGCTCACTAGGGACATAGTGTTTTGTTTATGTATTCACACGTGTATTTATGTTTCCGATCAATACAATTCTAGCATGAATAATAAAAATTTATCATGAATAAGGTAATATATAACAACTTTATTATTGCCTCTAGGGTGTATTTCCTCCAGTCTCCCACTTGCACTAGAGTCAATAATCTAGTTCACATCGCCATGTGATTAACACCAATAGTTCACATCTCCATGTGACCAATACTCAAAGGGTTTACTAGAGCCAATAATCTAGTTCACATCGCCATGTGATTAACACCCAAAGGGTTTACTAGAGTCAATAATCTAGTTCACATCACTATGTGATTAACACCCAAAGAGTACTAAGGTGTGATCATGTTTTGCTTGTGAGAGAAGTTTAGTCAACGGGTCTGCCACATTCAGATCCGTATGTATTTTGCAAATTTCTATGTCTGCAATGCTCTGCATGGAGCTACTCTAGCTAATTGCTCCCACGTTCAATACGTATCTAGATTGAGACTTAGAGTCATCTAGATTAGTGTCAAAGCTTGTATCAATGTAACTCTTTACGACGAACTCTTTATCACCTCCATAACCGAGAAACATTTCCTTAGTCCTCTCAGGATAATTATGACCGCTGTCTAGTGATCTACTCCTGGATCACTATAGTACCTCCTTGCCAAACTCATGGCAAGGCACACAATAGTTCTGGCACACAACATGGCATACTTTATATAACCTATGGCTGAGGCATAAGGAATGACTTTCATTCTCTCTCTATCTTCTGCCGTGGTCGGGCTTTGAGTCTTACTCAACTTCACACCTTGCAACACAGGCAAGAACCCTTCCTTTGACTGATCAATTTTGTACTTCTTCAAAATCTTGTCAAGGTATGTGCTTGGTGAAAGTCCTATTAAGCGTCTCGATCTATCCCTATAGATCTTGATGCCCAATATATAAGTAGCTTCACCGAGGTCTTTCATTGAAAATTCTTAATCAAGTATCCTTTTATGTTATCCCAAAATTCTATAACATTTCCAATCAACAATATGTCATCCACATATAATATCAGAAATGCTACATAGCTCCCACTCACTTTCTTGTAAATACAGGCTTCTCCAAAAGTCTGTATAAAACCATATGCTTTGATCACCTCATCAAAGCATATATTCCAACTCTGAGATGCTTGCACCAGTCCATAGATGGATCGCTGGAGCTTGCACACTTTGTTAGCACCTTTAGGATCGAAAAAACCTTCTGGTTGCACCATATACAACTCTTCTTTAAGAAATCCATTAAGTAATGCAGTTTTGACGTCCATTTGCTAGATTTCACAGTCATAAAATGCGACAATTGCTAACATGATTCGGAAAGACTTAAGCATCGCTACGGGTGAGAAGGTCTCATTGTAGTCAACTCCTTAAACTTGTCGAAAACCTTTCGCGACAGGTCGAGCTTTGTAGACAGTAATATTACCATCAACGCCAGTCTTCTTCTTGAAGATCCACTTATTCTCTATGGCTTGCCGATCACCGGGCAAGTCAACCAAAGTCCACTCTTTGTTCTTATACATGGATCCTATCTCAGATTTCATGGCCTCAAGCCATTTATCAAAATCTGGGCTCATCATCGCTTCCTCATAGTTCATAGGTTCGTCATGGTCTAGTAACATGACTTCCAGAACATAATTACCGTACCACTCTGGTGCGGAGCGTGCTCTGGTTGACCTACGAGGTTCAGTACCAACTTGATCTGAAGTTTCATGATCGTTATCATTAGCTTCTTCTCTAGTTGGTGTAGGCATCACGGGAACGTTTTTCGGTGATGAGCTACTTTCCAATTCGAGAGAAGGTACAGTTACCTCATCAAGTTCTACTTTCCTCCCACTCACTTCTTTCGAGAGAAACTCCTTCTCTAGAAAGGATCCATTCTTAGCAACAAAGATCTTGCCTTTGGATCTGTGATAGAAGGTGTACCCAACAGTTTCTTTTAGGTATCCTATGAAGATGCACTTCTCCGATTTGGGTTCAAGCTTATCATACTGAAGCTTTTTCACATAAGCATCGCCACCCCAAACTTTAAGAAACGACAGCTTAGGTTTCTTACCAAACCACAGTTCACACGGTGTCGTCTCAACGGATTTAGATGGTGCCCTATTTAAAGTGAATGCAGTTGTCTCTAATGCATAACCCCAAAATGATAGTGGTAAATCGGTAAGAGACATCATAGATCGCACCATATCTAATAAAGTATAGTTACGACGTTCAGACACACCATTACGCTGTGGTGTTCCAGGTGGCGTGAGTTGTGAAACTATTCCACATTGTTTTAAATGAAGGCCAAACTCGTAACTCAAATATTCGCCTCCACGATCAGATCGTAGAAACTTTATTTTCTTGTTACGATGATTCTCCACTTCACTCTGAAATTATTTGAACTTTTCAAATGTTTCAGACTTGTGTTTCATCAAGTAGATATACCCATATATTCTCAAATCATCTGTGAAGGTCAGAAAATAACGATACCCGCCGCGAGCCTCAACACTCATCGGACCGCATACATCGGTATGTATTATTTCCAATAAGTCAGTGGCTTGCTCCATTGTTCTGGAGAACGTAGTCTTAGTCATCTTGCCCATGAGGCATGGTTCGCAAGCATAAAATGATTCATAATCAAGTGATTCCAAAAGTCCATCCGCATGGAGTTTCTTCATGCGCATTACACCATTATGACCTAAACGGAAGTGCCACAAGCATGTTGCACTATCATTATCAACTTTGCATCTTTTGGCATCAATATTATGAATATGTGTATTATTACAATCGAGATTCAATAAACCATTTATATTGAGTGTATGACCATAGAAGGTTTTATTCATGTAAACAGAATAACAATTATTCTTTGACTTAAATGAATAACCGTATTGCAATAAACATGATCCAATCATACTCATGCTCAACGCAAACACCAAATAACATTTATTTAGGTTCTACACTAATCCTGAAGGTAGAGGGAGTGTGCGATGGTGATCTTATCAACCTTGGAATCACTTCCAACACACATCGTCACCTTGCCCTTAACTAGTCTCTGTTCATTTTGCAACTCCTGTTTCGAGTTACTAATCTTAGCAACTGAACCGGTATCAAATACCCAGGGGTTACTATGAACACTAGTAAAGTACACATCAATAACATGTATATCAAATATACCTTTTGTTCACTTTGCCATCCTTCTTATCCGCCAAGTATTTGGGGTAGTTCCGCTTCCAGTGACCATTTCCTTTGCAGTAAAAGCACTCAGTTTCAGGCTTGGGTCTAGCTTTGGGCTTCTTCATGGGAGTGGCAACTTGCTTCCCATTTTGCTTGAAGTTCCATTTCTTTCCCTTGCCCTTTTACTTGAAACTAGTGGTCTTGTCAACCATCAACACTTGATGCTTTTCTTGATTTCTACCTTCGCCAATTTCAGCATCGCGAAGAGCTTGGGAATCATTTTCATCACCCCTTGCATATTATAGTTCCTCATGAAGTTCCAGTAACTTGGTGATAGTGACTAGAGAACTCTGTCAATTACTATTTGATCTAGAAGATTAACTCCCACTTGATTCAAGCGATTGTAGTAACCCAGACATTCCGAGCACATGCTCACTAGCTGAGCTATTCTCCTCCATATTGTAGGCAAAGTACTTGTCAGAGGTCTCATACCTCTTAACACGGGCATGAGTCTGAAATATCATTTTAAGCTCTTGGAACATCTCATATGCTCCCAAGGCGGTCAAAACATTTTTGAAGTCCCGGTTCTAAGCCGTAAAGCATGGTGCACTGAACTATCAAGTAGTCATCATACCGAGCTTGTCAAACGTTCATAACGTCTGCATATGCTCCTACAATAGGTCTGTCACCTAGCGGTGCATCAAGGACATAATTCTTCTGTGCAGCAATGAGGATAATCCTCAGATCACGGACCCAATCCGTATATTTGCTACTATCATCTTTCAACTTTGTTTTCTCTAGGAACATATAAAAAAAACAGGGGAACTATAGATATGCAAAAACTATCAGGAGTAAGTTCATGATAAATTAAGTTCAATTAATCATATTACTTAAGAACTCCCACTTAGATAGACATCCCTCGAGCCATCTAAATGATCACGTGATCCAAATCAACTAAACCATGTCTGATCATCACATGAGATGGAGTAGTCTTCAATGGTGAACATCTCTATGTTGATCATATCTACTATATGATTCACGTTCGACCTTTCAGTCTCCAATGTTCTGAGGCCATGTCTGTACATGCTAGGCTCGTCAAGTTTAACCTCAGTATTCTGCATGTGCAAAACTGTCTAGCACCCGTTGTATGTGAACGTACAACCTATCACACCCGATCATCACGTGGTGTCTCAGCACGACGAACTGTCACAACGGTGCATACTCAGGGAGAACACTTATACCTTGAAATTTTAGTGAGGGATCATCTTATAATGCTACCGCCGTACTAAGCAAAATAAGATGCATAAAAGATAAACATCGCATGCAATCAAAATATGTGACATGACATGGCCATAATCATCTTGTGCTTTTGATCTCCATCTCCAAAGCACCGTCATGATCTCCATCGTCACCGGATTGACACCTTGATCTCCATCGTAGCGTCGTGGTCGTCTCGCCAACTATTGCTTCTACAACTATCACTAACACATAGTGATAAAGTAAAGCAATTACATGGCGTTTGCATTTCATACAATAAAGTGACAACCATAAGGCTCCTGCAGTTGCCGATAACTTTTACAAAACATGATCATCTCATGCAATAATGTATATCACATCATGTCTTGACCATATCACATCACAACATGCCCTGCAAAAACAAGTTAGACGTCCTCTACTTTGTTGTTGCAAGTTTTATGTAGCTGCTACGGGCTTCTAGTAAGAACCGTTCTTACCTACGCATCAAAACCACAATGGTGATTTATAAAGTTTGCTGTTTTAACCTTCAACAAGGACCGGCCGCAGTCAATTTCGATTCAACTAAAGTTGGAGAAACAGACACCCGCCAGCCACCTTTATGCAAAACTAGTTGCATGTCTGTCGGTGGAACCGGTCTCATGAACATGGTCATGTAAGGTTGGTCTGGGCCGCTTCATCCAACAATACCGCCGAATCAAAATAAGACATTGGTGGTAAGCAGTATGATGATCACCGCCCACAACACTTTGTGTTCTACTCGTGCATATCATCTACGCATAGACCTGGCTCGGATGCCATTATTGGGAAATGTAGCATGCAATTTCAAATTTTTCCTACGCTCACGCAAGATCTATCTAGGAGATGCATATCAACAAGAGGGGGAGAGTGTGTCCACGTACCCTCGTAGACCGAAAGCGGAAGCGTTTGACAACGCGGTTGATGTAGTCGAACTTCTTCTCGTTCTGACTGATCAAGCACCGAACGTACGACACCTCCGAGTTCTGCACATGTTTAGCTCGATGACGTCCCTCGAACTCTTGATCCAGCAAAGTGTCGAGGGAGAGTTCTGTCAGCACGACGGCGTGGTGACGGTGATGGTGAAGTGATCTGCGCAGGGCTTCGCCTAAGCACTACGTCAATATGACCGGAGGCGTAAACTGTGGAGGGGGCCGCCGCACACGGCTAACAATTGTTGATCTATCTTCTAGCGGTGCCCCCCTCATATATATAGGTTGGAGGGGAGGAGAGGCAGCCCAGGGGGCGCCCCAAGTAGGAGGAATCCTACTTGGGCGCCTCCCAATTCGGCCTCCCCCCTTCCATATTCATCCGGAGGGGGAAGGAAGGAGGAGGGAGGAGAGAAGGAAGGGGGCGGCTGAATTGCTCCCCTTCCTTTCTCTCTTCCCCTCTTTCCTTCCCCCTTATTTCGGCCTGCATGGGGCGCACTAGCCCCCTGGGGGCTGGTCTGTCCCCTTCTTGGCCAATTAGGCCCGGGGGGATGCCCGGAACCCCTTCCGGTGACCCAATATGTACCCGGTACCCCCGGAACACTTCTGGTGTCCAAATATCATCGTCCAATATATGAATCTTTACCTCTCGACCATTTCAAGACTCCTCGTCATGTCCGTGATCTCATCCAGGACTCCGAACAACATTCGGTCACCAAATCACATAACTCATATAATACAAAATCGTCATTGAACGTTAAGAGTGCGGACCCTATGTGTTCGAGAACTATGTAGACACGACTGAGACACCTCTCCGGTCAATAACCAACAACGGAACCTGGATGCTCATATTGGTTCCCACATATTCTACGAAGATCTTTATCGGTCGTACCATAATGACAACATACGTCATTCCCTCTGTCATTGGTATGTTACTTGCCCGAGATTTGGTCGTCGGTATCTTCATACCTAGTTCAATCTCATTACCGGCAAGTCTCTTTACTTGTTCCGTAATACATCACCTCGTGACTAACTCCTTAGTCATTTGCTTGCAAGCTTATGATGTGTATTACCGAGAGGGCCTAGAGATACCTCTCCGATACTCAGAGTGACAAATCCTAATCTCGATTCATGCTAACCCAACAAAACACCTTCAGAGATACCTATAGAGCATCTTTATAATCACCCAGTTACGTTGTGGTGTTTGATAGCACACAAGGCATTCCTCCGGTATCCGGGAGTTGCATAATCTCATAGTCAAAGGAATATGTATTTGACATGAAGAAAGCAATAGCAATAAAACTGAACGATCAATATGCTAAGCTAACGGATGGGTCATGTCCATCACATCATTCTCCTAATGATGTGATCCAATTATCAAATGACAACTCATGTCCATGGTTAGGAAACCTTAACCATCTTTGATCAATGAGCTAGTCAAGTAGAGGCTCACGAGGGACACAATGTTTTGTCTATGTATTCACACATGTATTTATGTTTCCGATCAATACAATTCTAGCATGAATAATAAACATTTATCATGAATAAGGAAATATATAACAACTTTATTATTGCCTCTAGGGCATATTTCCTTCAGACACAACATTGTCTTAGCCGTGTGCGGTGCCCCCGTCCACCATTTACTCCCTCGGACATATTTTCATAGTGCTTAGGCGAAGCCCTGCGGAGAACACTTCACCATCACCGTCACCATGCCGTCGTGCTGACGGAAATCATCTACTACCTCGACGTCTTGCTGGATCAAGAAGGCGAGGGACGTCACCGAGCTAAATGTGTGCAGAACACGGAGGTGCCGTGAGGCCGATACTTGATCGGTTGAAACGCAAAGAAGTTCGACTACATCAACCGCATTGAGAAACGCTTCCGCTTACGGTCTACGAGGGTACGTAGACACACTCTCTCCCTCGTTGCTATGCATCTCCATGGATACATCATTGTGTCGGTGTACAAAAGTAGGGGCACTCCTTTTGACCCCTCTACTTGTGCACGGACAAAGCCGCGCGCCATGGCCACACTAAGCAGGGCAGAGGAGGGGAGCCGGAGAAAAGCCGAAACACAAGATGGTCAAAGGCAAGGCCAAGGCCAGAAACACAAGACATCAAAGGGGCGAGGTGGAGACCCCCGGAAAGGCCCTTGCCGGGCGGCCTCCGCGGCCCCAGCGAGAACCTTGCCGGGGAAACTTACCCAAACACCAACAGAGGGAGCCGCCCTTGAGCCCACAGGTTCCAACCCAACCAACTACGATTGGACCAGGGCTCGGGAGGCACCTCTGTGGTGGCATGCAGATCTTCGTCAAGACTATAGATATATGAGATCAGATGAGGACCAGAAGACGGCGACCCTCGGCGGGATCCTTGCCGAGGAAGGCCACGAGAGCCCCGGCAAGATCCTTGCCGGGGACGACTGCGCGCCACGGCGAGACCCTTGTTGGGGCCCCGGCAAGGCCCTTGCCGAGGACATCAGCGGGGCCACTGCCAGGCCCACACCAGCCAAGTTTCCACCGCCATTAGCATGCAGCTGCCAGCCCGACCAACTAGGCAGGCACCTGCGTGGCCACATGCAGCTTCCAGGCTAGATCAGCAAGCGCCTGCGTGGCGGCATGCAGATCTTCGTGAAGACCCTACCACCGCGCCACCTCAGCTGCCTGCCTGCCTACATGGCGCCGCATGCATCGCTAGCCAGGGGCGTTTCGAAGCGAAGAGGAGCGGCGACGGACGGGACGGGCCTCGCTCCCATCCCTGATAAAGCTAGGGGACACCTAAGCGACGCATTAAATGCGTTTTGTCCTGTAATACGAGCGATAAGCTCGTGGTACTGTAGGCCTTTCCACCTCCTGTGTGCCACTGTGGCAGCCCCTTTTGACTATAAAAGGAGGCCCATGGCGTACTGGAGGGGGATTCGGCTCTTTTGAACTGTGCAGCCAGCATAGCTAGTTCGAGAGCTCAAGAACACTCAATACATCCACCAAAGCAGGACTAGGGTATTACGCATCCTCGCGGCCCGAACCTGGGTAAATGATCCTTGTGTTGACTACTAATCCCGCTCTTCTCACAACCCCGCGCCCCGGCAACCGTAGTAGGGATTCTTGTGATCCCATAGGTGTTGTTTCCCACGACATCTTTGGCGCGCCAGGTAGGGGGCGCAATTGTGAGAATCTGGTCTAGTAGTTAGCCTAGCAGTTCTTCATCACCATGGCTCCCAAGAAGAAGACGACCAGGAGAAAACTGCGCTGCCTGCAAGTGCGAAGGACGCCAGCGCGGCAACAGAAAAGCTAAGTCATCCAGAGCCTTGAGCTATTTCCTTTTATACATGAGTTTATTGTCCTCGGAGATCCTTCCTATGTATGGAAAACCCGCACGTAAAGGGGCCCTCCCGCAATTGGCAACGCCCTTGTTCTGTTTCGAGTCCGCTCAACAGCTCAAGCGGCCGCGTCGAAAGTGGCAGGGTAGCCTTCCACACTAGGAAACGCTCTCGATTCTGACTCGAGTCAAGCTCGACAGGTCGAGCGACCACGCTAAGGGCGGTGAGGTGGTTTGCCCGGCAGCAAGCGCACCCGGCAGGCCAATGGGGATCCGTCCTCAAGACGCTGCCCTGGGTTTACGCGCCGGCGAGCCTACCCGGTTAACATAGGGTGGACATACAAAGGGAAATCGAACAGGAAAATAACATGCATTGTATCAAGAGTACTGCAGAGTTATATTACATCAAATTGTTGCCGCGGTTCTAACTAAACATAGAAACTGTCTTGGTCATGAACCTGCAGTGGCAATAAGAAACGGGGTGCCTAATCCCGGCACTGGCCTTCCACCCTTTGAATTCCGTCGATGAGGCTGATGATGGGCTCGATACGCTCCTTGAGCGGCGCGAGGTCAGTGCCCTCCGGCAAGCTCTCCAGCGCGGCGTCAAAGTCAAGGGTGGGGTTCCAGTATGCCACCTTGGTGAGGACCTTGGTCATGGCACCCCGGCAAAGCCTTCGATTCTCGTCGGCCAGCAAAGCTGCCCTGTTGGAGTGGAACTGCTCCAGGGCCCCGAGAACACCCTCGAAGAACAGGGTCAGCTTGGCGTTGGTAGTTCCGCTGCGCTCTGGGGCATACCTCACATTTGGCATCCCCATGGTAGCCAGCTGTGTGGTGATCCTGCCGGCGGCGTCCTCGAGGAGGCTGATCCAGCGATTCTCGCCCTCCACGAAATCCTTGTGGCTGGCGGCTTCGTTCCTCCGCTGCAGCTTCTCGGCCTCCAGATCCTTGGCCAGGGTCTCCTCCCGAGCCTTGGCCTCTAAGAGCATCTCCTCGAGGCCCTCCAGCTTTAGCTTGAGGTCTTTGATGGAGTTGTTGGCCTCGGAGGGCTCCCCGGCCCTGCTGACGGCCGCGCCCTGCGCCTCCGTCAGGGCGCCGTTGAGCGTGTCCTTCTCCTGGGACAGCTTCAGGGCCTGCTCCTTTAGCCCGTCCCGCTCCACCTCCAGCTCCTTCACCTTGCCGGCGTGAACCAGAGCCTGGGCATCGAGCGTCTCCCTGTGCCTCTACTCCAGCTCTTGGGTCCGCTGCGTGACAAGCTTCCCCACCTCCTTGTCCTTGGCGCGGAGTTTGGCCTCGAGGTCCGCCACGCGCTTGGCGAGGTCCTCCTCGTGGGAGTTCAGCGCGGCCTGATGCTGGGTCCGAGCGGCCTCAGCTGCAGTGGACAAGCCCTCCGCCGTCTCCTGGGCCTTCTCGATGTCGGCCAGCTTCATGGTGAGCTCCACGTCGCGCTTGGACAGCTCACCCTGGGCGGCCTTCAGCTCTTCGCTAGCTTGGCGGAACCAAGTCCGCGCCTCGGCAACGCGCACCTTGAGGTCCGCCTCCGCCTTGCCCACCGTTGCCATCCTGGACTTGGCCTTGTCCAGGCGAGCGCGGTGGAGCGCCTAGAGCTTCCGGAAATTGGCGCCCATGGCTTGGAGAAGCCGCTCCTCCTGAGAGCCGTCGCCACCGGCGCTCGGCTCGTCGACGACCTCGAGCCCGGCGGCGGCAAGCACCTCTTCATCGAACACCTCTCCCTCGACAGGCGCCCTGGAGCTGGACGCCCCTGGGAGGTGGACGAAGAGGTTGTCAGTCACCCTCAGATACCTGCCGGAGCCGGAGGCAACAGAGGAGGAAGGCTGGTCATCGACCACCTCCTCCTCGGTGGTGGCCTTGCCGGCCTCTCCGGCAGGCCCCTTGCCGAGCTCCCCGGCAGGCCCCTTGGCAGCGTCTTCGGCAGCACCCTTGGCGGACTCCTCGGCAGCGACCTTCTCGGCCTCTGCCGCGGCGTCCTTGGCGACGTCCTCGATGATGGCGTCAATGTCCTCCTGGTCCGCCGATGGACGATCTGGACACCAAGAAGGGAACGGGACAAAGCCAAGACCAAGAATCAGCAAGAAAAGAAAAATAACAGGGACGAAAGGCGAGCGGCTTACCAGTGCCGGGCTGGGGAGCAGAGGTCCCCTCCCCGCCAACATTTGGCACCGAGGCAAAGCCACCGGCGCCCGAGTTCTCCTCCCCTTCCTCCGTGTGCATGGGCTCGGTGCTTGGCGCCCTTGTCGGGGACGCCCCTCGGGGCGGCGTGGTCGATGGGGGCGGTGTGTTAGGGGTAGCCCTCTGTGGCTCCTCCTGCTGCTGTCCTCCTCCTGCAACTCCAGCAAGGTTAGCACCAGGAGATCGTGCCCCCAACACATGTTGACGAGGGGTGAATGATGAACTTACGCTGGGGGCTGTGCCGGGGGCTGCTGTCCGGGCTGCTCAGCACCACCAGTGGTGCCCTTGAAGTACCCGCCGGGGGCTGATCGTCCGCCGAGGCTTTGGCCCTCTTCACCCTCTGGGCCAGCGTCTCCGCATCCCTGCAAAGATGAAAACAAGTCAAGACAAGCGGTACAGGCTGAGGAGACGGAGATGACAGAAAAGAGCAAGATACTTACTCGTCGTCCTCCTCCTCCTCTGCTGCCTTCCTCTTCCTCCTTGGGCGGAGGGACCCGAAGTCAAAGGTGACCCCCGCGTCAACGTCTGCCGGAGGAGGGGAAGGGGGTGGCATCTGAGCGCGCTTTGCCGAGGAAGAAGCGAATGCCTTCTCCTTCGCCACCGCGACCTTCACCACTTTCTTTGCCGCCGCGGCCCTCGTCTGGCGTGCGACATCTCCTGGGTCTGCCACAGCTGCGTGGCCCTGCCGGGCCGGACCGGCTCGCCGGAGGTGGCCCGCCGCAGAACCCGTCCTCTCCCCGTGGCTGGAGGGTCGATGGCCACGGCCTCCTCCTCCGACGACTCACCGACCACGTCTTCGACGAGAGGAGCCCCGGTGCCGGTGCTGCTGGCCTCCCCGGCGGCCTCCGCCCACTGGGCGAGCTCCTTCTCCTTCGCTTCTGCCGTGGCCTTGTCCTCCATGCCGCCGGTGCTGCTGGCCTCCTCAGCGAGCTTCGCCTCCGCCGCCCTAGCGGCGATATAGTCCAGCTCCACCTGGGAGGTGTCCTGGACGAGCCGCGACTCGGCGGTGACGTACCCCTTGTGCAAGGTGTCGAAGAACTCCTGCACCTGAAGTTCCTTCGGCTCGACCCAGCTCGGGTCAAGGCCATGCGCGTTGAAGTCCGACATCATGGCGATGATTTCGGTCCGGCGAGAGTTGTTGCTCAGCGGGACCACTCCCACCGGCAACCTGAACAGGGACCCCTTGGCGACCTTGCCGGCCTTCACGGCGGCCCTCGTGGCCTTGCCGGTCTGCCCGACCTCACCATCGCAGTTCACGTCCAGCTGGAAGAGCCGCTGGCAGAGATGGGCGTGCCTCATCACCATAAGGTTGTGGTCGAGGCCGGGGCGGAGCGTCATGATGTCGGCGGCGTTCGTGAAAAGCCAGGCCGGCCTCCCCTTGTTGTGCAGAGGAGCGATTCGGCGGCGGATGAAATCCACCCCGATCATCTCAAGGGTGAGCCCGGCCTCGGTGAGGCGAAGGATTCTGGTGGTGGCGATCGTGAGCTTCGCGTCGTCAGCATCAACGTCGCTCCAGTCGCCCCGGCAAAAGTCCGGCGGGTCCTTCTCTTCAATCCAGCACAACCGGCCCCGCCATTCTTCCCACCTCTCCTTCATGGCGCCCTCCGGGTACGCCCCCTTGGCCCTTGGGATCTAGGCGACACACCCGGAAATGGCGCCCCCGGTTGGATCCGAGGGAAGAAGTAGTGGCGGAAGAGCGCCGTGTTGGGATGCACCCCGGCGAAGCCCTCGCAGAGGTGCGCGAAAAGAGCTATGCACGCCACGACATTCGGAGTAAAATCCAAAAGATGGAAGCCGTAGGTGTGCATGACATTGTTGAAGAAATCGGAGAAGGGGGGACAGAGCCCGCAGGAGAAATAGTCGACAAAGAAAGGGTCCCGATTTGAGGCGGCCTCGGCGCAGTTGGCGGGGATGACGCGCGTGGCTGGATGCCCCGTCTTCTCTCCCCCCGTCTTCACCCCCCCACAGGGGCTTGAAGTAATCCCGCAGTTCAATCGTGTCGACCGTCGAGGGGAAGTAGGCGAGCTGCGTTCGTCGCGCCGCCTGCTCACTCTCCGGCGGCTTCGTCGTGCCAGCGTCCTTGGCTACTCCCTTGCCCTTGGTGGATTTGGGCGCCATGGCGGCTTGGGGGAGCAAGAGACAGAAGGCGGCAGAGACGCAGCGGCGGCGAGCGAAGGCAAGAACTCGAGAAGGAGGAAGAAAGGGGGCGGCGGCTCTGAAGATTGGAGAAGACGCAGGGAAGGGGGTAAAGTGAGCAGCGCGCCCTCGGTTATTCCTTTTTACGGGGAAGGCGCGGGCCGCCTCCTTTCCCATTAACTGCGATGTGACGCATGCGTGCGAGAACCATCCCACGCATGCCCCCCACGTCACGCACGATCCTCCACGACGCGCGTCCAATGCGGGTCGTGGGGAAGCGCAGCGGACGAAGAATTACTGCGGTGAAAATCCGCCCCGCCTGCCCGCGCACCGCTCTGGGCCTAGCCCAACAATGTGTCGCGCTTATGTGTGGCTCAGAATCGGGGCTCCTGTCGATGTACAAAAGTAGGGGCACTCCTTTTGACCCCTTTACTTGTGCACGGACAGTCGAAGCCGCGCGCCACGGCCACACTAAGCAGGGCAAAGGAGGGGAGCCGGCGAAAAGCCGAAACACAAGATGGTCAGAGGCAACGCCAAGGCCAGAAACACAAGACAACAAAGGGACGAGGTGGAGACCCCCGGCAAGGCCCTTGCCGGGGCGGCCTCCGCGGCCCCGGCGAGAACCTTGCCGGGGCAACTTACCCAAACACCAACAGAGCGAGCCGCCCTTGAGCCCACAGGTTCCAACCCAACCAACTACGATTGGACTAGGGCTCGGGAGGCACCTCTGTGGTGGCATGCAGATCTTCGTCAAGACTATAGATATATGATATCAGATGAGGACCAGAAGACGGTGACCCTCGGCGGGATCCTTGCCGAGGAAGGCCACGAGACCCCCGGCAAGATCCTTGCCGGGGACGACTGCGCGCCACGGCGAGACCCTTGCCGGGCCCGCGGCAAGGCCCTTGCCGAGGACATCAGCGGGGCCACTGCCAGGCAGCTGCCAGCCCAACCAACTAGGCAGGCACCTGCGTGGCCACATGCAGCTTCCAGGCCAGATCAGCAAGCGCCTGCATGGCGGCATGCAGATCTTCGTGAAGACCCTACCACGGCGCCACCTCAGCTGCCTGCCTACATGGCGCCGCATGCATCGCTGGCCAGGGCGTGTGTCGAAGCGAAGAGGAGCGGCGACGGACGGGACGGGCCTCGCTCCCGTCCCCGATAAAGCTAGGGGACACCTAAGCGACGCATTAAATGCGTTTTATCCTGTAATACGGGCGATAAGCTCGTGGTACTGTAGGCCTTTCCACCTCCTGTGTGCCACTGTGGCAGCCCCTTTCGACTATAAAAGGAGGCCCATGGCGTACTGGAGGGGGATTCGGCTCTTTTGAACTACGCAGCCACCATAGCTAGTTCGAGAGCTCAAGAACACTCAATACATCCACTAAAGCAGGACTAGGGTATTACACATCCTCGCGGCCCGAACCTGGGTAAACGATCCTTGTGTTGACTGCTAATCCTGCTCTTCTCACAACCCCATGCCCCGGCAACCGTAGTAGGGATTCTTGTGATCCCATAGGTGTTGTTTCCCACGACACATTGCGTGTGCGTAGAATTTTTTTTGTTTTCCATGCAATGATTACCAATAGTGGCATCTTGAGCCAGGTCTATGCATAGATGATATGCACGAGTAGAACACAAAGAGTTGTGGGCAGTGATAGTCATGCTGCTTACCACCAACGTCTTATTTTGATTCGGTGGTATTGTGGGTTGAAGTGGCCTGGACCAACCTTACATGTCCACGTTCATGAGACCGGTTCCACCGACAGACATGCAACTAGTTTTGCATAAAGTTGGCTGGCGGGTGTCAGTTTCTCCTACTTTAGTTGAATCAAGTTTGACTACGGCCGGTCCTTGAAGAAGGTTAAAACAACAAACTTGATGAAACATCGTTGTAGTTTTTTGCATAGGTAAGAACGGTTCTTGCTAGAAGCCCATAGCAGCCACGTAAAACTTGCAACAACAAAGTAGAGGACGTCTAACTTGTTTTTGCACGGTATGTTGTGATGTGATATGGTCAAGACATGATGTGATAAACGTTATTGTATGAGATGATCATGTTTTGTAAATTTATCAACAACCGGCAGGAGCCTTATGGTTGTCTCTTTATTGTATAAAATGCAAACGCCATGTAATTGCTTTACTTTATCACTATGCGTTAGCAATAGTTGTAGAAGCAATAGTTGGCGAGACGACCACGACGCAACGATGGAGATCAAGGTATCGAGCTGGTGACGATGGAGATCATGACGATGCTTTGGAGATGGAGATCAAAAGCATGAGATGATGATGGCCATATCATGTCACATATTTTGATTGCATATGATGTTTATCTTTTTATGCATCTTATTTTGCTTAGTACGCGGTAGCATTATATGATGATCCCTTCACTAAATTTCAAGGTAAAGTGTTCTCCCTGAGTATGCACTGTTGCTATAATTCGTCGTGTTGAGACACCACATGATGATCGGGTGTGATAGACTCTATGTTCACATACAACGGGTGCAAGACAGTTTTGCACATGCAGAATACTTGGGTTAAACTTGAAGAGCCTAGCATGTACATACATGGCCTCAGAACACTGGAGACCGAAAGGTCGAACGTGAATCATACAGTAGATATGATCAACATAGAAATGTTCACCATTGATGACTACCCCATATCACGTGATGATCGGAATGGGTTAGTTGATTTGGATCACCTATCACTTAGATGACTTGAGGGATGTCTATTTAAGTGGGAGTTCTTAAGTAATTGATTAATTGAACTTAATTTATCATGAACTTAGTCATGATAGTATTTGCATATCTATGTTGTAGATCAATAGTTCGCGATATAGCTCCTATATATTTTTGATATGTTCCTAGAGAAAAGTTGAAAGATGATAGTAGCAATGATGCAGACTGGGTCCGCGATCCGAGGATTATCCTCATTGCTGCACAGAAGAATTATGTCCTTGATGCACTGCTAGGTGATAGACCTATTGCCAGAGCAGATCCAGACGTTATAAACGTTTGACAAGATCGGTATGATGACTACTTGATAGTTTAGTGCGCCATGCTTTACGGCTTAGAACTGGGACTTCAAAAACTTTTTGAACGCCACGGAGCATATGAAATGTTCCAAGAGTTAAAATTGGTATTTCAGACTCATGCCCATGTCAAGAGGTATGAGACCTCTGACAAGTACTTTGCCTACAAGATGCAGGAGAATAGCTCAGCCAGTGAGCATTTACTCAGAATGTCTGGGTACTACAATCGCTTGAATCAAGTGGGAGTTAATCTTCCAGATAAGATAGTGACTGACAGATTTCTCTAGTCACTATCCACTACTGCAGGATGCTGCTAACGCGACACTACGATCAGAGACCCTTCGACGAAACTGTGTGCGATGCCATAATCGCAAACAGTGGTGTAAAAAAACTGTCAAAAAAGGTGCAAACGTTTGTGATGGAGGATGCATCAAACACAGTTCAGGTTTTAGTTGCGTGTGCGATGCAGGGCATACGATTCAGCTCAATTAACTGTTTGCGATGAGAAGGAACAAAAGAAATGGGTAGCCAGATGAAGGTGTGTGCGATATACAACATACGGTTCACTCAGATGAACTGTTTGTGATTAGGCAACACAAAAGAAATGGTCAGCCAGATCAAGGTGTGTGCGATATACGGCATGCGGTTCACTCGGATGAACTGTTTGCGTTGAGACATGAGAACATAAACGGTTCAGCTTAACAAGATGTGTGTGATACGCGGCAAATAGGTCTGTAATCGGAAACGTGTGCGAAGACCGATAACAACACAGACGATTACTGCTAACAAGCCGTGTGTGTTGTGAGCAAATGATTGCTGGTATACAATTGTGAGTGATTGATGAAAACATCACCGACGGGTTCCATTGTTTAGTCCGTGTGTGATGTGATTTTCTTTGTCCCCACAACATCTACGCTCTGTCTACAGAGCATCAACATATATACTTAAAAAGATAGCATTGCATAACCAAATTAAGCATACAATTACACAAGTTACTACACACATAACATTTCCACACACCAAAGTAAGCAATTACATGCATACTAAAGTAGGAGAAACGAGGATCTAATCATCTACTTATTGTTGCGACGACGCTTGCCATTACTCTGCTTCCGGCTGGATCCCTGGCCGTTTTGGGGAAGGAGGCACTTCCTCATGTCAATGATCCGCATGTACATGTCGTAGGTCGTGTACGCCTCCTTGGCCGCGTGCACGACGTGAGCTTTGTCGAGTTTCTCCATCCAGGCCGAGTGCCAGGCACACTTGTCCTTGTTGCATGAATCCTTCATGTCTCTGTAGTAGGGGTCGATGATGGCCTCGGCGAGGTGAACCAGTGAGTCCTTCTCATGCTCCTTGCTGCCCCAGATCTTGTATTGGCCCTGGATGTCGACAAGATTCTGGCAGGCGATGCCCGAATTCTCGAGCACCTTTATATCGTTGGTGATGTCCACCATAGCGAAGATGTAGTGGGGGCTATTGACAAACCTGGTGAAACGCTCGCAAGGCCTTGTGGCCAGGCAGTAGTGGTAGACGAGGACGTGGTGGCGCACGCACATCTGGGCGACGGCGACCTTGGGACGAGACCCGGCATGAGCGCGGGTGTACTCAAGGTCGAACCCGACCACCTTGTACTTCTCCTCAGCAAGCAACAGCTCCATGATGTGGATGGAGTGCTCCACCCAGACCGGGTCGTTGGTGTACACCACCAAGAGGTCCATGAACCTTCTGTGGGTGTCCACCACGGCACGCATGGTGAACTGCTGCTCGTCGTCGGCAGCCGCTCGGAGCGCCATTGGAGCCGCGCAAGATACCCTCTAAGAACTTCTCGTGGTGGGTGTGCTTCTTGAAATGGTGGGGCACGATCGAAAGGTTGAAGAGACACAAGGGTTAAATGGCCGCTGTAATAAATGGGGTCTGGCCGGCCTGTAATCGTCACATCTTGTCACGCCGTTCATAGAGGAGGATTCCAGTGCACGCTTGACAACACCACACTGCACGCGTGGGCTCGAAGAGGCACCAAATGTATCGTCGGTGAGCTTGTTCCCGCGCTACCGCGTTGTTTACCGCGCAAGCTTCCCGCCTGGCTAGTTTGGCCATGCGTCGGCTAGAAGAGAGACAAATCGTGGGCGTTTATTGGCAAAAAGCTTTGTAAAAACAAAGTGTGTGGAATGACTTCGGTCATAAGTTTACCCGTGGGTGATGAGGTCAAAGTTACACAGAAGGGTGATGATGGACACTCGAGTGCGATAATTAATTTTGCGCTCTACAGTGCACACGATGGAAGAAACCAACTGTGTGCAATAATGTCAAAGATCGCAGTCGAGTTAGCTAGATCGTGTGCTGTGAGATCGACAAGGTAAACAGATTCGAGAATGGTTAATAAAATCTAAGACCATTGCATATTAAGGTCAAAGTAGTGCTAGCAATATACAAGTCTCATACGATGCCATTTCAACGATTGTACCACAAAAGCTCAAAAATATTACAAGGTTCAAATTCCAGAGTTATATGGCTCAAATTCGAAGATTACAAGGCTCAAACTAATATTAGAAATGAAATTCAGCTCATCAGCTGCAAACGCTCGCGCTGATCCGCTGAACATGGATACCAGAGAGGTTCAAACTAATATTAGCACTTCTAAGTGTGGTTTCGAAACCTCTCAATTTTTGCAAAGGGGTCAGCCACTAAGTCATGTATGGGTTTGACATGATGACTTCCAATTACTCTGTCATCTGAAGTTCCAAAATTAAATTCATCATTTTTGGAGCCTATTCCATTCTGCCACAGGCGCCGGCGCTGATCAACAAACCATTAATTTTTGCAAAATAAATGTAGGGCAAACCTCATTTCCTTCAGCACCCTTGCTCCGAGAACAAAGAACCTGGCGAATATAATCTCCGGTAAGGTCCCTCGGTAGGAGTTCAAAGTAATTTCGGAGAGATGCAGATCTAGGCATTCGACGTGATTGTTATATTGTATCACATTATCCACCACTGGGCCTAATCTTATCTACAAAAGAAGAAAACGTGTTAGTGCCTACATGAATTTTTGAACATTACTACATGCCTATTTGGTTTGCAGGATTTGTAAAATGCACTAACATGCCATCTTTGATCTGACATGATTAACATGGGCATTTGATTACATTCTAGAAAAATGTAGCCTTCTTCACAAGAGGTTGGAGTGGATGAAAAGTTCCCTAAGAAAACTAGTACAGATGAATCCAAAGGAGAAATCCTTATTGATTGCAACCATATGGATCAAGCAACCAATATGGGGGGGGACATGTATGTACTGAAATCCTCCAAAAGAACCTTCAGAAATCATAGTACATTGTCATTGTAAACTTGGAAAAAGGTGTCACAAATTGAACTCCCTTATGGTTAACATTTAACAGGAAAGGAACATCACCTCGATATATAGCTTCTCCAGGCACGGAAAGCATCTCAGGAAACTGACAACTTGCTCCAGGTTGGGGCCGATAGATTCTAGTGCCAAGACCTTCACTGTGCGCAGTTTCGGGGTCAAGCTTGTCGGAATCATTTTCTGAATGACAGATGAACAAACATCTTCAAAATTAGAAATAATGTTAATTTGTAGAAGGAGAGGTAGAAGGCGGCTGTTGTACCTGAACGGGTATGGATCCAATAACAAGTTCGGAGTATTTGTGAGGCGAGTAGCCCACCACTGTCAATTTTTTGGCGCAGAAATGACATTGATTCTTGTTGGACCTTCTTGATCAACTACAAGTAATCTCTCAAGTGCAGGTGTGTCCTCAGTGACCATACCGTGGTACACATCTTGAGATGTCTTCCTGCCGCACCAGCAACACACATAAATAGTCCGGAGAGTCATGGAGGTGATGTGGAAGGTACTCAACCCATTGATCACCTGAAGACGAAGGTACTCGAGTGCAGTACAGCCACGGAGCAGGCGCTCCATGTCACCGTTTGAGAGGCAGACGACGACGAGCTCGAGGTGCTTCAATAGTGGTAGAATAAGAGCGGGCACGTCATTAAGGGGGGGGGGAATGGTAGTTCCTAAACTTGGCGACGCACAGCATGGGCGCGAGGCGGAGTGCGGACATTGGCAACGACCGCATATGCCCATCATCAAATGTGAGCTCCTCGAGCTGATCTAGGGCGGGGATCGGAACCAGTCATCAAGCTTGGCTCGGTCCTTGCCGTTGGAACGGAACTTGCCCATTCTAAGGCCTCTGGTTGGGCCAAGGTGACTACCGAGGATCTTGGAGAACACATCCAAGCTTTTGAGATAGCCATGGCAGAGCTCGTGGGTGTCGATGAGGTCGAGAGGGCTGGAGTTCCATAAGGGGCGCCACCGCCAGGAAAGGACGGTTGTCCGCGCCCCATATTTGATTGGGAGGAGGGAGATGATGACTGTCAACATATCATCGGGGAGGCTGCTGATGAAGTCTAGGCCTGCTGGAGTCGCTTGCGGTTCTAGCTCGCCCCGCCTCCGCTTGTTAGCAGCCCCGTTCTCCACCTCCGGAGTCTCCTTGTCAGTGGCGCTTTCTGATAGAAATGGGAGTATAGGGAATATTTAGTTAAAACAGGGCAATGGAAAAGTGTATTGGTAACTAGAAGTTATTAGGTAGGAATATAGTAAGAAAAGGGAATAACAATTGGTTGCTTAAATACTACACAATTCATTTGACATTGCTGGGTAAGTCAACATGCAGATAGTTGAAAAGAAAACTTACTTCGAACAAAGTCTCGACGGATGATTTTGTCGGGGAAGTGTGCATATATCTCATGACTAGGCCCTTTTATGTGCAGTGCAATTTTAGTGCCAGCTTTCAGTACATAAAACTTAGAAAATTCTTTCCAAAAGCCAGTGCCAAAATAGAAGTCACCACGTTCATCAAGTCTTACAGTAGCAACGATTGTAAATCCATGGTTTGTGTGCAGTATGACATCCGTGCAGTCTTGATCTATGTAAAGGGAAATATTGTGCACTACATAATCTGTTGCATAGCAAGGGATGCACTGCAGAAAATGGTAGGATTGTTACAGAAAATATGGTAACATGCAAATATGGGCCCAAATTGAAAGAACTATACAACAGTTGAAATCGAAGGACAAAAATCTATAATTAAATAGATAGGGTAAACATGATGTCATGGAAATATGAGAGTAATTGAAAGAACAATACATCATTAATTTGCCTAATATAGAAAGAAGAGGGGGAAAATCCCATTTGACGTATATGGTGCATGTGACACCTTTTATCCAAATGTAGCAATATTTAGAATATGTTCAGGAAAGTAGGCCAGGCTAACCGATTTAGGGTGAGATTGAACATACCTCGCGCGTCCTCAAGTGATCTAGTACGATGAGATGGAATCTCTGGCGGACGTCGCAAAGTCCTGATGTGTCGGCGCACTGTACATTCTATGAATGAAAGAAAACCCTCAAATCAGCTCGAATAAAAATGAATTCACGGCGATTTCCGCCGGGTGATTAAAGGAGGCAGATGAACTGGGATAAGAGATGAGATAATATCTCATTAAATTAGTTACCTTGTCGTCCATGAGAAAGAACCCTCAGTACGGCAGATTCCCCAACCGAGCGGAGCTGGGTCGACCGCGAGCAGCGTTGAGAAAGTCGATGGCGATAGGCGGCGGCAAGCGGAAGTGGCAAAATGCGGTGGGCTTTGCCGGCAGCCTGGCGGTGGCGGCAGGCGCCGAGCTAAGTGTTTACCGCCACGATAGGCGGTGCCATGGCATAGACGCGGAGGAGCTTGTGCAGGTGTGAATGGGGACCGGAGGGGGTGGCGGGCGGGGTGAGGGTTTTTGTGATGTGGGGATGGTGAGGGGTTTTTTTTTGAATTGGGTGTGAGGGTTTTCTGTCCCACAAAGAATTTTGGAGGCGACGGTTTGCTAGAGCGAACCGTGTGTGATTGACGCAATAGGCAAAATAAAATTCATTACACATGGTTCCAATTTTGGGAACCGTGTGTGATTGACGTACTACCTCCGTCCTGGTTTATTGGCCCCCTTTGTAATTTTTACCAAATTTTGACCAAATATTTAACATACTCAGACATAGATAATAAGCGTACACGTACATAAGCATAGTTCAACCATAAGTACATAGTTCAACCATCATTAAGCATACTCAAGCGTGCATAGTTCGATCTATCCCATATCTCATCTCACATGCCGACACGATTCTGAAGCTTCTCCAGGTACTCGGCGTACGCGCCGTGCACCACCCTGCGAGAATACTTCTACTTGAAGGAGCCAACGACCCGTTCTCTTGCATGTGCCAGAACACTTAGATACACGTCACGAAGCTTGTGGTTGCAAAATGGGCATTGATAGCCGCCGTTCCAGGTCCTAATACGCCTATTATGCTTTCCCGCATAAAGCTCCCTCAGGATTTGCCTCTTGTACCTCCTCTGGCTATCTTCATCCTCGCGGTCCACATCGTCAGACAGCACCTATACAAATAGTAAAACAAATTTGGCATCAAATCAATGATTACATGCCGTGAAGTAGGATTAGGAATTTATGGCTATTTATTTATACATATCCAGAGATTATGGTTCGATTTTTAAGCACAGTCGTCTATGTATAGACCAATCTTGAAGAAAATAATGGCACAAACATATGTAGGTCATTCAAAATCAATTGTCAAGTCCTGGCTAGGAATTATTAGCACGAACACTAACCCTAGTTGGATTACTAGAAGAAATCATTTACACAGATGAAACAACTAATCACTTATCACTTGTACCATTCAAACAATCAATACACTACACGGATCTAACGAAACATACTCAGATTTCATGGATTGGGAGAACATAACCATAGGATTTCTATTCCAAAAGGGGGAGGCAGGAGTAACCAGAGAAACCCTATGATCTATTTGATACATAAATGGGTATAGATGACTAACCAGCTGTCCGTCGTCGTCGGAGTGGTCGTCGGAGTCGTCGCCGGGGTCGTCACTAGAGTCGGTGTGGAACTCCACCTCCGGCTGTGGAAGCTTGACGCCGTTGACGACGTCAGGGTGCAGCGATTACTCGCCGGCGGCGACGACAACCTCTGTCTCCATCTCCACGCTGTGCTCCAGTGCTTTAGCAGCCCCGGCGTTGCCACTCCCCCCGATGGGGCGCTTCGGCGGCATCCTCATACACTGACGGCTTTGAGGACTGAGAGCGGCGTTGAGGATGCAAGCGGAGAGAGAGGATTGTGTATGTGTGGCGAGGATGGGGGGTGCGGCCGCTCGGGCGCACCATTACTATGGAGTAGTGGGAGTTGTGGGAGAGAGGCGGGCGACGGTTAAACCAATGGCTCGCCTCCCGGTGAGCCTGCGCACCGGACTACTGGCATGCCTACCAAAGTTTCACATAGCTACTCGCACTCCTCCCGATGACACTGCGCAGCAAGAACGCCTCCGTCAATTCACACACCTGCACGCACGCCTCCCCGTCTGCCTGCGCGGCTGCTCGCATGCGTCCCGTCAACTCACGCGTGCTCGCACGGCACACGGATCGCGCGGCGGCACGTATATTGTTTTGATATTTGGATGATTAATGCTGCCGCTTTATTGCTGAACCGAAGCATGCACGTATCCATTGTTGGTCTAACGCTCACGGTTCGAATAAATAATCCGTATGGGATATTGGTTCCCAATTATTAATAATCTCCCGTTTGTAATTAGATAAAGATTACATCAAAACTGGTCTCAAATTTGACAAAAAAATACAATGCCACTTTGTATTGGTGTCCATATGACAACATGATAAGTTTCATGAACTTCAAATAAGTTTTGGATGTACTAGAATTTAAAAATCAAGATTCTCAATGTTTGAAATTTGTTGCACGGGGAGTAAAAATGCACCTAGTGAGACACATGTGTTTTTGCAATCCATTTAGGTGCACTGTCACGTGTGCATGTAGCTCAAATTTGATTTTTGCACATTATACCCGTAGAAAATCAATCAATTAATGTAATAAAACGTCTTAATGATCTCTGTGATTTTTTCAAAATTAAAATGTCCCTCCGTTGGTAACATATGTTCACTGTGGGATAATTAATTTAACATGCATTGTAGTTGTGGTGGATTCGTGGTGTGTGTGTGTGGGTGTGTGCATCTGGGGATGGCGGGTGGCTCGCAGTACACTACGAGTTGTGAGCCACCGTGTGGGTTGGCCGTTTTATTAGGCAGGCCGGTGCCACATCAGAGTTGTGATATCGTTATTTAAAACATTACACAACCCTTTCATACATACATGTTTTGGCCACATGCATTCGATGGTTGTCCTACACGACACTTGATACTCACGTGTGACGCTTTCTGTGGGCCCGCGAGGTCGTCGTCCATCACTTTGACGAACAGCCGGCAATGAGGTTAATTTGACCAACAAGGTAGAATGTTTTTTGTTTGTGTTATGGTGGTATATAGTACGCATCGAAGAGGTGGGAGGGGGCTAGCATATATACTATACATACATGTTTGTGAACAAGTACACCTCACTCGATCAGTGTCGGCACTTTTTGGTTTCCGAGGCACGTGGCACATCAAAATTGTGAAATTGGCTATTCAAACATCACACAACACCTTTTTGGGCCACATGCATGCACGCGGTGGTTATCCTAGCTAGGACACTCACGTGTGACGCTTCCATCTGTGGGCCCACGAGGCCATCGTCGATGCATGCATGTATCACTTTGACCTACATCGGGAGAGGTTAATTAATTTCACCATTGACGAGGATTCTTTTGGGCTGTACATATTACGGCAGGAGCATATAGTATGCCGTGAAGAGGGGGGAAGGGGACTGTCGGTGTCAAAACCGGCGGATCTCGGGTAGGGGGTCCCGAACTGTGCCTCTAAGGCAGATGGTAACAGGAGGCGGGGGACACAATGTTTACCCAGGTTCGGGCCCTCTCGATGGAGATAATACCCTACTTCCTGCTTGATTGATCTTGATGATATGAGTATTACAAGAGTTGATCTACCACGAGATCGTAGAGGCTAAACCCTAGAAGCTAGCCTATGATTATGATTGTTGTTGTAGTCCTACAGACTAAACCCTCCAGTTTATATAGACACCGGAGGGGGCTAGTGTTGGTGTCAAAACCGGCTGATCTCGGGTAGGGGGTCCCGAACTATGCGTATAAGGCGGATGGTAACAGGAGGCGGGGGAAACAATGTTTACCCAGGTTCGGGCCCTCTCGATGGAGGTAATACCCTACTTCCTGCTTGATTGATCTTGATGATATGAGTATTACAAGAGTTGATCTACCACGAGATCATAGAGGCTAACCCTAGAACCTAGCCTATGATTATGATTGTTATTCTTGTCCTACAGACTAAACCCTCCGGTTTATATAGACACCGGAGGGGGCTAGGGTTACACAGAGTCGGTTACAAGGGAGGATATCTACATATCCGAATTGCCAAGCTTGCCTTCCACGCAAAGGAGAGTCCCACCCGGACACGGGACGAAGTCTTCAATCTTGTATCTTCATAGTCCAACAGTCCGGCCAAAGTATATAGTCCGGCAGTCCGAGGACCCCCTAATCCAGGACTCCCTCAGTAGCCCCTGAACCAGGCTTCAATGACGATGAGTCCGGCGCGCAGATTGTCTTCGGCATTGCAAGGCGGGTTCTTCCTCCGAATACTCCATAGAAGATTTTGGACACAAGGATCGTGTCCGGCTCTGCAAAACAAGTTCCACATACCACCGTAGAGAGTAGAATATTTCCACAAATCTAATCTGCTGACAAATTTCACAGCGTGACATCACGCCACGGCCCGGTCATTATTCGAACCGTTTTTCTAACCAGCCTGCCACTGCACGTGTTGCGAGGCGGTTTTATTGGCACGTCTTGTTGAAGCAGAGATTGTGTTCCCCTTATCACGGGATTCTCATCAATACGGGTGTGGGTAACCCAATCATGCCTGCTTGTATGACTCCTCGATTTTAGGCAAGTTCCAAACGGCCGCGCGGAGGACGCTTGATATTCACCCTCTTTATAAAGGGGCCAAGGCCTGTCCTTTTCTTCTCTCGCTCGATTCTCCCCTTCCCCCACCTCGAATTCCAACATCCAAGGCTCAGGCTAAGCGCTTCGGACCTTCAATCATGTCCGGATCCAATCTTAAAGGCCAGTGGATGGCCTCCTCTGTCACAGATGAGGACATCAAGAAGCTAAGAGAAGCCAGGTATCTGACCGCCGAAATCTCGCACAGGCTGCCTGCTCGAAGGCAGGTCATCCCCACTCCCGAACCCAACGAGAGTGTCATATTTGTCTCACACTTCCTCCGAGGGCTAGGCTTTAGTCTTGATCCCTTTGTTAGAGGGCTTATGTTTTATTACGGGCTCAATTTCCATGATCTGGCTCCGGATTCCATCCTTCACATCTCGTCGTTCATCGTCGTGTGTGAGGCCTTCCTCCGCATCACCCCACACTTTGGCTTATGGCTCAAGACCTTCAATGTGAAGCCGAAGATGATCGATAGGCGACACGCAGAATGTGGAGGTGCCAAAATAAGCAAAGGCGTCGATGCTCCATGGCCAAAGGGTACCTTCTCGGAGATGTCCAACTTATGGCAGCGGGAGTGGTTTTACATCACGGCCCCCCGAAGTACTAAGTGGGTAGCTGCCCTGCCTTCCGTTCGGGCCCCCCGCCACAACTGGCGTCATGGGTCAACAAGGGGCTGGACTGGGGGCCGGCTAATGACGTGCCGACATTGCAGAGTCGCATCCGAGATCTCCTCAAGAGAGATGTCAGCCTTGTCAAGGTAATGCAAGTCATGCTAGTTCGTCGGGTCCTGCCATGCCAACGTCGACCTCTCCGTATGTAGGAGTTCAACCCGGAAGGACCGTGAACTATTCAGCAATTCTTCAGCGTGACGCTCGAAGAGATGTATGGATTGTTCTTCGGATCACGAATAAAGTGTCCGGACACCACCGAGGATGCGGGTCTAAACTGCAATCGTCCAAATACCCATGTAAGTAATTCTGCGGCCGAACATGCTGTCTCTTTATCACAATATCATTCTAAAAAGTCGCCCTTTGACCAGGACTGGATAAAAAGGCGAAGATGATCAGGTGTTCGGCACCCCTTCCCGAAGGCTCAATGGATCCAGTACTAGCCAGAATGCTTGAGCTCGCGCCTTATCAAGTGCCATCAGGGGAAGATAAAGGGAGGAATATAGAAGCCAAAAGCGGGCCTCACTCATTACTCATCCAAACCAGGGGAATTAGTGCCTCCGCGAAGGAGGATAACCGGGGAGAAGAATCTAAAATTCCCTCTCCCCAAGGAAGGAAGAGGACCGCCTCTGAAGACTTGGAAACAATGGTTTCCAAACGAGGGAAGAAACCTTCGCCACGGGGCCCTGCCCCGGGGGGCATCCTTACCGCACATGCCCGCAAGGGGCTCAGCCCTCCACCGAGCTGTAAGTAAACAAAAGTACTTTATAGTAAATATATCCTGCTTCATCTCTGAGGACAATAACCGAGACGTATGTCTTGCAGTTTGGACCATAGCCCTTCTCAATAGAGTTCGTCTTCGGGGGATCTTCTTCCGGAGATGATGGAGAGCGAAACGCCTCCCGCTGTCTCCCCGCCTCATGAGGCGGATGACCCTGAGGTGTCGTCACGGAGGATTTCTCCTGATCCACCAAGGCCAGAAGGTAACCCTTCGGCCACCCGAAGTCCGGAGTATTCGGCTCCTAAGGAGAGCAACAGAAAGAGTCCGGGACTGTCCGGTGCACGACCGGACGCACTGATGAGTCTTCTGGAGCAAGCGGCTATCTCAGAGGCGCATCGTACTTTAATGTGTACGGTGGTTGAGAGGATTCATCTGACGAAAGTGGATTGCATGAAGCTTTTATGAGCCTGCTGAGAGGCTTTGAGGTACGCAAAGTAATATATATATTTTTGATGGTACCGCACACGCTAGGTGTGCCCTATGCAGATAGTAGCCCCTGAGACTCTGGTTGCTGTCGAAAAGGTGGCAAACAGAGGATCATAGTCCCAGGTAATGATCATGCCGCTTTCATGTGCAGGAGGCTGGGGGTCCGGTGGCTAGCCGGACACATGAGTTTGCCGAACTGAGGCGGCAACTTGATGCGGCAGATACCGACATCGTGCTTGTAGACAAGCGGCTTGATGAGGCACAGGGTATGTATTCTCCGGTGGTTAACAGGTATGAAGAGGAGCATGATGCTAGTATCTATAATATTCTGTGACTGTAGATGGAGCCGCTGCCGTGGAGACCCTTCGGGCGGAGCTTGCCCGAGCCAAGGAACAAGCCAGGAGAAGTGATGCGGCCGCCCTAAAGGCGGTCGAAGAGTTAAGAGCCGAAAAGGCTGCTCATCGCCAGAGTGAAGATAAAATAGCCAAGATGGCTATTGAGCTGAAGGATGCCGCCGACCGGTATGAGCTTCTTGAAAGGGAAAGCCAAACGAAGACGGCGGACTGGAGAAAGCCATGGTAGCAACGAAGGAAACCTGCTCTCAAATCAGAGTGGCGAAGGAGGAGTTGCGTCAAGCCAGAGATATCACGGATGGGAAGCCCTTTTTGTTGCGGACGAAGTTCGGAGATCCTAAGTATGCCCTTCTGGATCAATTATGGAGTTCTGCAGACGCGTACTTGGATTTGGCAGCGAGTGCTGCTGATGCGACCGAGTTTTTCAAAGATCAAAAAGATCACGAAGTGGAAAAGTTGTTCTGGTCGCAGTTCAATGCACCAACGCGGCGCTGCTGTTAAATGAGCAAATGGCCGAGTGGGCTGAGCTCCATAGGTTGTCCGGGCTTGCCATGAGGTCTGTTGTGGATCATCTTTGGCCGGAAGGACCAAGGCCGAATATTTATTTTGGTTTAGTGCAACGATTTCTTGGTGCTGTGCCGCATATCGACGCTGTAAAGAGGTTGGCGTGCATAGAGGGTGCGCGGATGGCTCTTGCCCGTGTCAAGACATACTGGACAAAGATGGAGGCCACCGCTATTGCAACCCAGAATCCGGCCGTAGGCCAGGTTTCGGCCGAGCACTATTTTGAGGAAGTCCTAGAAGTTGCTCGTTCAATAGAGACTCATTGCTCGAAGAGTATCATGTTTGAGTGACATGTATCGCAATTGTAAAAACAATGCTATTTGGATTATTAAGGCTATGTTTATACTTTTGCCTGAAAGTATTATGATGCCTCCTGTGCGGCCGTTTATGTATGTATATAACCTGAAAGTTTGTAGTCGTCGGCTTCAGCCCCCACGCATATAATGCAGGGGTGTTCGAAAAAGCGCGTGTTCACACTTGATCCAACGTCTTGGTCCATTAAGGAGGTGATAGCGCGACGAACAAGGCAATCGGACTATATTGTTTTAACACTTTCACTTAGCCATAGGAGTTTGACAGTGGGGCTACTATATAGCCCCTGGTACTTCCGCACTCGTCCGAGTACGGGGCGCATACATACATGACCGGGAAAACCGGCCCTTCGTTAACGCGGAGGAATCGCGAAGATTCCGCTGAGTCATCGAGTGGTTGACCAGTCTCGCGCTTTATCATGACAGTCAGTTTTCGGCTTTCTCTACTGAGGTGCTCATCCGGATGAACCAGGGCACAATCGCAGTAGTTCTCCCGGTGCCACCTTAGCTGATAGAGCGGAACGTAAGGTAGCAAAACACGGGAGCCGGGCAAACCCAACTATTGACCAAAGACATGATTCGGAGCTGATGCATATAAGGCCAAACTCATGACGCCGAACACTCCCTAAGGTATTCGGACTTTACCAAGTATACCAGGCCGAGTAACGCCCTTGATAATGAACCCTGAATTTCCAGGTACGTGCATTAGCCTGACATGGCGAAATGCCAATAACGCCAGCATCCCTCTCGGTTGTGGTGAGTATCCGGGGGGTGTAAAGCAACAAGAGACAGTAAGAAAGGTTTACACAGGGTCTTAATCTAAAAAGAAACCTTTGAGCGGGGCCCTACTGCACGTCTGCGCCTGTGTCTCCGTTGTGCCGTATCCTGGAAGGGTGTAGCACGATTGTCATCTGTAAAAGAGAAAAACTTAGGTGAAAGTGTGACGCCCCCGATTTGACCATACACTAATCATGCACGCAAATGTGTACGATCAAGATCAGGGACTCACGGGAAGATATCACAACACAACTCTAAAACATAAATAAGTCATACAAGCATCATAATACAAGCCAGGGGCCTCGAGGGCTCGAATACAAGTGCTCGATCATAGACGAGTCAGCGGAAGCAACAATATCTGAGTACAGACATAAGTTAAACAAGTTTGCCTTAAGAAGGCTAGCACAAACGGGGATACAGATCGAAAGAGGCGCAGGCCTCCTGCCTGGGATCCTCCTATCTACTCCTGGTCGTCGTCAGCGGGCTGCACGTAGTAGTAGGCTCCTCCGGTGTAGTAGGAGTCGTCGTCGATGGTGGCGTCTGGCTCCAGGGCTCCAGCATCTGGTTGCGACAACCAGGTAGAAAGGAAAGGGGGAAAAGAGGGAGAAAAGCAACCGTGAGTACTCATCCAAAGTACTCGCAAGCAAGGAGCTACACTACATATGCATGGGTATATGTGTAAAGGGCCATATCGGTGGACTGAACTGCAGAATGCCAGAATAAGAGGGGGATAGCTAATCCTGTCGAAGACTACGCTTCTGGCAGCCTCCATCTTGCAGCATGTAGAAGAGAGTAGATTGAAGTCCTCCCAGTAGCATCGCATAGCATAATACTACCCGGCGATCCCCTCCTCGTCGCCCTGTTAGAGAGCGATCACCGGGTTATACCTGGCACTTGGAAGGGTGTATTTTATTAAGTATCCGGTTCTAGTTGTCATAAGGTCAAGGTACAACTCCGGGTCGTCCTTTTACCGAGGGACACGGCTGTTCGAATAGATAAACTTCCATGCAGGGGTGCACCACATAACCCAACACGCTCGATCCCATTTGACCGGACACACTTTTCTGGGTCATGCCCGGCCTCGAAAGATCAACACGTCGCAGCCCCACCTAGGCACAAAAGAGAGGTCAGCACGCCGGTCTAAATCCTGTGGCGCAGGGGTCTGGGCCCATCGCCCATTGCACACCTGCACGTTGCGAACGCGACCGGAAGCAGACCTAGCCTAGCAGGCGTTCCAGTCCAATCCGGCGCGCGCCACTCAGTCGCTGACGTCACGAAGGCTTCGGCTGATACCACGACATCGAGTGCCCATAACTGTTCCCGCGTAGTTGGTTAGTGCGTATAGACCAAATGGCCAGACTCAGATCAAATACCAAGATCTTGTTAAGCGTGTTAAGTATCCGCGAACGCCGACCAGGGCCAGGCCCACCTCTCTCCTAGGTGGTTGCAACCTGCCCTGTCGCTCCGCCACAAAGTAACAGTCAGGGGCCGTCAGGAACCCAGGCCCACCTCTACCGGGATGGAGCCACCTATCCTTTCAGCCCCCTCATAAGAATCACTTGCGGGTACTCAACGAGCCGACCCGACTTTAGTCACCACATGTGTCATGTATATAAAGTATATAGTATATACCCGTGATCACCTCCCTAGTGATCACGGCCCGATAGTATAGCATGGCAGACGGACAAGAGTGTAGGGCCACTGATGGAACACTAGCATCCTATACTAAGCAGTAGGGTAGCAGGTAAGGGTAACAACTGTAGCAACAATGAGAGGCTATGCAACATAATAGGATTAACCGAAAGCAGTAACATGCTACACTACTCTAATGCAAGCGGTATAGAGAAGAATAGGCGATATCTGGTGATCAAGGGGGGGGGGGGCTTGCCTGGTTGCTCTGGCAAGAAGAAGGGGTCGTCGTCGATGTAGCCGATCACAGGGGTATCGGCAACGGTCTCGGAGCCTACCGGAAAAAAGTAACGGAGGGGGAACACAATAAATAACAGAGCAATCAAATGTAACACAAAGCAAGACGCGGCGATATGTTGTGCTAGGGGTGACCTAACATAGGGATAGGTGATACCGGCGAAAGGGGAAACATCCGTGAAAATATTCCCGGTGTTTCGTGTTTTCGGACAGATGAACCGGAGGGGGAAAGTTACGTGTTTGCTATGCTAGGGATGTGCGGCGAACGAACAGGCTGCATATCCGGATTCGTCTCGTCGTTCTGAGCAACTTTCATGTACAAAGTATTTTCATCCGAGTTACGGATTATTTCTATGATTTATCAAAGTTTTATGCATTTTTGAAATTTATTTTATTATTTAAATCGAACATTATCCAGAACAGTGTAAGGTGATGTCAGCATGACATCACCATGACGTAAGCAGGTCAAACCCAGCTGACCAGAGTCAAAGTTGGACTGTGGGTCCAGTGGGACCCACCTGTCATAAACTAACATGTTAATTAGGGTTTAATTAAGCAGGATTAATTAAGTTTAATTAATTGGTTAGGTTAATTAAACACAATTAATCATGTTAATTAATTTAGTTAATTAATTAATTAATACTTGTATTTATTATTATTATTATTTTTCTTTTTTTTAATGTTCCAAGGGCTGGGCCCCACACGTCATTGGGCCAGGGGGGCCAAGTGCGTTCGGCGTTAGCGGGCGCCCGGGTGTGGTGCGTGTGCCCGAGGCCGTAGCCTGCCCGGGCGACGGGGGGGGGGGGGGGCGAGCAGAGGCGCGTGCGAGCGTGGGGAGCGGCAGCAGCGGCGGAGCGGGGCCGCGCGGGCGAGGCGTTGGAGAGCAGCAGCAGCGGCCAGCGCGGGAGGGACGGCCACGGCGGAGCAGGGGCGATAACGGGCGACGACGCGGGGAGCACGAGCTGGGGACCCCCAGGGCACGCACGGGGTGGCCGGTGCGTGGGCACGGACGCGGCTGAACGTGGCGACGGCGCGGGGCACGACGCGCGCGGAACCCTGGTGAGCCCGATGCGCGGACGCGGGAGGGCTACGGTGGCGCGGTGAGCGTGCGTGCACGGCGAAGAGAGGAGGGAGGGGAGGCGGAGGCTCACGGGGGCCGTAGGGTACGAGGCAGTGGGGCGCGGGGAGGAGGTCGGTGACGGCGAGCGACGAGCGGAGTAGGGGATGACGGGGCGAAGCTGTGTCGACGACGAGTTGGTGCTGGCGACGTCGAGCGGCGGGGCAGTCGGTGAGGTGAGGCGGCAGGGGTGTCAGCAAGTAGGGGCTCCAGGGAGGAGGCGAGGCGCCGGCGGCGGGGCGAACTGGGCGGCGTCGGGGGCGAGCAGCGTGCGCCCCCTGATCCAGAACGGGGAGGAGCGAGAGAGAGAGAGGGGATTGGGGAGAGTGGGTGGGGTTCGGGTTAGGATTGGGTTTGGCTGGGGGGTGAGGGGATAAGGTGTGGCCGGCTGGGCCTGGTGGGTTGGCCCAGTGGGGTTGATGGCCTGTTGGGCCGGAGCCCAGGGGGATTCTTTTCCTTCTTCTTTGTTTTCTTTTTATTTATCCTTTTCGATTTATTATAGTTTCTATTTATTTTAGATTTAATAAAATACAAAAGTGGCACCTAACTTAGTGTTACAAATTGTGCCTTTGCCACTATTAATTTAGCTCTTCAAAATAAAAGGGTTTGTAATAGTTTATTCTTTTTAAAAGCATTTAAGTAATTGTTTAGCCCCTGTTTTAATTAATTTCTTGCATCTAAACATTTTATCAAAATGTGGTTTTTCCACCACAATCAGCCATGATTTATTTTCTAAAATTTGAACATTTTAGTTTTCAGTTTTTAGTTTAGTTTTCTTTATTTGAAAACTTTTATTGTTTGCCTCTATTTTAAATTTAAATTTGTATCGATTTTGAACCATCGCGAGATCGACAACAGTAACCGTGGTGACGTGGCATCATTAGCAGGAATTACTGTAGCTTAACTATCCGGGCGTCACAGAAAGTGTTCGTGCGAAAAATTGATTATTCTTAATAGACCATTAAAATTCAATCTAAATAAGGTCAAGCCGAACTGTAGCCTTTTTTACATGCGGGAAGCCCCTAGCACCATCTATGGGGGTATATCCATCAACCCAATCTCCGGTTTATCTAAGCTGTTACAGCTAGTGCTACGCCGGACTCGTCTAGCCGTGTCCGCGATCTTGACGACCGATCATTTATTCTAGTTGGAGAGGCCGTTTAGTGTTCGGCTACTAAAGCTGCCACACATTCTTCCGCGCGTAAGGAACGCTCAGTGTTTTCGCTGACTATGATGATGCCGCGTGGACCGGGCATCTTAAGATTAAGATAAGCGTAACGCGGTACTGCATTAAAACGAGCGAAGGCCGTTCTTTCGAGTAGTGCTTGATAGCCGCTTCGGAATGGAGTGATGAGGTTAACTTTTCACTTCGGAAGTTGTCGGGAGAACCGAATACAACCTCTAGTATGAGAGAGCCCGTGCGGCGGGCCTCTGGGCCTGGTATTACTCCTTTAAAGGTAGTATTGCTTTGGCTAATTCTCGTTGGGTCTATCCCCATTTTGCAGACTGTGTCCTGATATATCAGATTAAGACTACTGCCGCCGTCCATAAGGACTCGGGTGAGATGGTATCCGTTGATTATTGGGTCTAATACCAAGGCAGCCGATCCTCCTTGCCGGATACTGGTCGGGTTATCCCTGCGATCAAAAGTGATCGGGCAGGCCGACCAGGGGTTGAACTTGGGGGTGACGGGCTCTACGGTGCATACGTCTTGGAGTGCGTGTTTGCTCCTCCTCTTCGTTACGTGAATCATGTTCACTATTTTGACCTCTGGTGGGAATTTTTTCTATCCCCCAATGCTTTGCTGGCGAGGCTCATCCTCGTCTTCACTTGGTGTCTCCCTCCCCTGGTGTTCGGCATTTAGCTTATCGGCCTGCTTGAAAACCCAACATTCTCTGTTGGTGTGATTTGCAGGTTTGTCGGAGGTGCCATGAATCTGACATAATCTATCTAGAATCTTGTTTAGGCTGGACGGTCCATATCTGCTGCCTTTAAATGGCTTTTTTCGTTGACCGGGTCGAGAGCCCCTGAATCCGGCGTTTACCGCCGCGTTGTCTGGGTTGTCTTCATTGTTTCGACGCTTACTTTTATTGCGTCGTGGTTTTCCATTACCATCCCTGACTTCGGATGTGCCTGGGTCGCTGTGCCGCTACGGGCCAGCCAACTATCTTCGCCCGCGCAAAAGCGGGACATAAGGCTTGTTAGGGCTGCCATTGTCCTCGGTTTTTCCTGGCCGAGGTGTCTGGCGAGCCATTCGTCCCGGACACTGTGTTTGAAATCCGCTAAGGCTTCGGTGTCCGGGCAGTCGACAATCTGGTTCTTCTTAGTGAGGAATCTGTTCCAAAGCATTCGGGCTGACTCTCCGGGCTGTTGAATTATATGACTTAAATCGTCTGCATCCGGAGGTCAGACATAGGTCCCTTGAAAATTAGCCCTAAAAGCATCCTCAAGCTCTTCCCAACTTCCAATTGAGTTTTCGGGGAGGCTCTTCAGCCAGTGCCTGGCTGGTCCTTTTAACTTGAGGGGTAAGTATTTGATGGCGTGGAGATCATCTCCACGAGCCATATGGATATGGAGGATAAATACCTCGATCCAGACCCCAGGGTCTGTCGTTCCGTCGTATGCCTCTATGTTCACGGGTTTGAATCCCTCTGGAAATTCGTGATCCAGCACCTCATCAGTGAAGCATAGGGGGTGCGCGGCACCCCTGTATTTGGATGTGTCATGGTGTTCTGATGGTTGTAGTGTTCGGTTTTTCTTCTATGCCGGAGCTCTTCCTAGATCCGTAGATGGACCTGGTTATACCGGATTTTTGGTGCAAGTCCTCACGTAGATTGTGTGCTGACTTATGTGCGACATCGTTAGCCGCCCTGTCGCGGCCACGGGGTGGTCGATCCGGCTGATCGACTATTTTATTTTTCGGTTGTGTAGGCTCTAAGGCCTCGTCATCGAATTCAGGCAGCAGCTCTGAATCGACTATTTTATTTTGCGCTTTGGATAGCTCTTTGTGTGGCGACTGCCACCGTACTTTTCTTCAGTATCGAGCACTTTGTTCCATCTACTATTGAGTGTATTTTGCGCAGCCTTAAGCCTTTGCTTCTGCTTCTTTAGACTCCTCGCGGTGGCAATAAGCCTTCTGTGGAGGTTCTCTTCCTCCAAGTGCCTTTCCGGGATGATGTGTGCATCGTCGTCCGGACTGTTCTCCTCTCCAGAGACAGGTTGATTAGCTTTATCCTCGGCGTCGCCGTGATCGGACTGCGGCTCCGTACTATGTTCTCCGTCCGCTGGCTCGTCCTGCTCTGTCGCTGGGTCCATGTGGTCATCGTTTCCTCTGGAGTCGACCGGGGTATTATTTTTTCTTGCGTTGTTATCGCTGTTTTTGCCAAGGCGGGATTTGGAGCGGGGCCTACGCCGTCGCTTTGGTTGCTTCTCGAGGGAACTATCCTTCGCTGCATCCTTCCATTCCTCGTCATTGTTTTCATTCGGTGTATCCACCATATATATATCGTGTGATGAAGTGGCTGTCCAGCGCCCTGTGGGCGCTGGTTCCTGTTCCTCTCCTGCATCGTTGTCCGTACCGTCGATGTCTTCGGAGTCGAAATCGAGCATGTCTGTTAAGTCGTCGACAGTGGCTATTAAGTGGGTGGTGGGTGGGGAACGAATTTCTTTGTCGTCCGCTTCCCGCTCGAGCCGGACATAGTTCGGCCAAGGGCCTCCTGACAAGGAGAGAGATCTTAATGAATTTAGCACATCGCCCAAGGGCGAGTGCTGAAAGATATCCGCGGAGGTAAACTCCATGATCGGCGCCCAATCAGGTTCGATAGGCATGGACACAAGCGGTTCAGAGCCCGTGGCCAGGGACGAATCCAAGTGTCCGGCAGCACAGGTCTCATAGGGGGTGAAGTCAGTATTCGGCTCTATCGCCGCTGGGTGCGCGGCCTCCAGAGCGGGGTCTATCCACCCTTCTTCGGACGGCACGATCTGCTCCGGATTGAGGGCCGGAGTAGCCGCAGGTGTGATCTCCCGAACACTGTCCGACGACAGAGCTAAGTCATGCTCGTCGTGACTGTGTGGCGCACCTGACATGGGCTCGAATCCGTCGGAGATCAAGTCTCCGCGGATGTCGGCAGTATAGTTCAAGCTTCCAAACCTGACCTGATGGCCAGGGGCGTAGCTTTCGATCTGCTCCAGATGGCCAAGGGAGTTGGCCCGCAGTACGAAGCCGCCGAATACGAAGATCTGTCCGGGGAGAAAAATCTCACCCTGGGTCGCATCGTTGCCAATGATCGAAGGAGCCATCAAGCCTTATGATGACGGCATAGTGGAACTCTCAATGAAAGCACCAATGTCGGTGTCAAAACCGGCGGATCTCGGGTAGGGGGTCCCGAACTGTGCGTCTAAGGCGGATGGTAACAGGAGGCGGGGGACACAATGTTTACCTAGGTTCGGGCCCTCTCGATAGAGGTAATACCCTACTTCCTGCTTGATTGATCTTGATGATATGAGTATTACAAGAGTTGATCTACCACGAGATCATAGAGGCTAAACCCTAGAAGCTAGCATATGATTATGATTGTTGTTCTTGTCCTACGGACTAAACCCTCCGGTTCATATAGACACCGGAGGGGGCTAGGGTTACACAGAGTCGGTTACAAGGGAGGAGATCTACATATCCAAATTGCCAAGCTTTCCTTCCACGCAAAGGAGAGTCCCACCCGGACACGAGACGAAGTCTTCAATCTTGTATCTTCATAGTCCAACAGTCCGACCAAAGTATATAGTCCGGCAGTCCGAGGACCCCCTAATCCAGGACTCCCTTAGCTAGGGTTACACAGAGTCGGTTACAAGGGAGGAGATCTAGATATCCAAATTGCCAAGCTTGCCTTCCACGCAAAGGAGAGTCCCATCCGGACACAGGACGAAGTCTTCAATCTTGTATCTTCATAGTCCAATAGTCCGGCCAAAGTACATAGTCCGGCTGTCCGAGGACCCCTTAATCCAGGACTCCCTCAGTAGCCCCTGAACCAGGCTTCAATGACGATGAGTCCGGCGCGCAGATTGTCTTCGACATTGGAAGGTGGGTTCCTCCTCCGAATACTCCATAGAAGATTTTGAACACAAGGATCGTGTCCGGCTCTGCAAAACAAATTCCACATACCATCGTAGAGAGTATAATATTTCTACAAATCTAATCAGCTGACAACTTTTCATAGCGTGACATCCTGTCGTGGTCCGGTCATTACGAACCGTTTTTCCCAGCCTGCCACTGCACATGTTGCGAGGCGGTTTTATTGGCACGTCTTGTCGAAGTAGAGATCGTGTTCCCCTTATCACGTGATTCTCATCAATATGGGTGTGGGTAACCCAATCGTGCCCGCTGGTATGACTCCTCGATTTGAGGCAAGTTCCTGACGGCCGCGCGGAGGACGCTTGATATTCACTCTCTTTATAAAGGGGCCAAGGCCTGTCCTTTTCTTCTTGTACTCGATTCTCCCCTTCCCCCACCTCGAATTCCAACATCCAAGGCTCAGGCTAAGCGCTTTGGACCTTCAATCATGTCCGGATCCAACCTTCAAGGCCGGTGGATGGCCTCCTCTGTCACAGAGGAGGACATCAAGAAGCTAAGAGAAGCCAGGTATCTGACCGCCGAAATCTCGCACAGGCTGCCTGCTCGAAGGCAGGTCATCCCCACTCCCGAACGCAACGAGAGTGTCGTATTTGTCTCCCACTTCCTCCGAGGGCTAGGCTTTAGTCTTGATCCCTTTGTTAGAGGGCTTATGTTTTATTACGGGCTCGATTTCCATGATCTGGCTCCGGATTCCATCCTTCACATCTCGTTGTTCATCGTAGTGTGTGAGGCCTTCCTCCGCATCACCCCACACTTTGGCTTATGGGTCAAGACCTTCAACGTGAAGCCGAAGATGATCAATAGGTGACACGCAGAATGCGGAGGTGCCATAATAAGCAAAGGCGTCGATGCTCCATGGCCAAAGGGTACCTTCCCGGAGATGTCCAACTTATGGCAGCGGGAGTGGTTTTACATCACGCCCCCCCGAAGTACTAAGTGGGTTGCTGCCCCTGCCTTCCGTTCGCCCCCCGCCACAACTGGTATCATGGGTCAACAAGGGGCTGGATTGGGGGCCGACTAATGACGTGCCGACATTGCAGAGTCGCATCCGAGATCTCCTCAAGAGAGATGTCAACCTTGTCAAGGTAATGCAAGTCATGCTAGTTCGTCGGGTCCTGCCATGCCAACGTCGACCTCTCCGTATGTGGGAGTTCAACCTGGAAGGACTGCGAACTATTTAGCAATTCTTCGGCGTGACGCTCGAAGAGATGTATGGATTGTTCTTCGGATCACGAATAAAGTGTCCGGACACCACCGAGGATGCGGGTCTAAACTACAATCGTCCAGATACCCAAGTAAGTAATTCTGCGGCCTAACATGCTGTCTCTTTATCACAATATCATTATGAAAAGTCGCCCTTTGACCAGGACTGGATAAAAAAGGCGAAGATGATCAGGTGTTCGGCCCCCCTTCACGAAGGCTCAACGGATCCAGTACTAGCCAGAATGCTTGAGCTCGCGCCTTATCAAGTGCCATCAGGGGAAGATAAAGGGAGGAATAAAGAAGCCGAAAGCGGGCCTCACTCATTACTCATCCAAACCGGGGGAATTAGTGCCTCCGCGAAGGAGGATAACCGGGGAGAAGAATCTAAAATTCCCTCTCCCCAAGGAAGGAAGAGGACCGCCTCTAAAGACTTGGAAACAATGGTTTCCTAACGAGGGAAGAAACCTTCGCCAGGGGGCCCTGCCCCGGAGGGCATCCTTACCGCACAGTGCCCGCAAGGGGCTCAGCCCTCCACCGAGCTGTAAGTAAACAAAAGTACTTTATAGTAAATATATCCTGCTTCATCTCTGAGGACAATAACCGAGACATGTCTTGCAGTTCGGACCATAGCCCTGCTCAACAGAGTTCGTCTTCGGGGGATCTTCTTCCGGAGATGATGGAGAGCAAAACGCCTCCCGCTGTCTCCCCGCCTCATGAGGCGGACGACCCTGAGGTATCGTCACGGAGGATTTCTCCTGATCCACCAAGGCCAGAAGGGAACCCTTCGGCCACCCGAAGTCCGGAGTATTCGGCTCCTAAGGAGAGCAACAGAAAGAGTCCGGGACTGTCCGGTGCACGACCGGACGCACTGATGAGTCCTCTGGAGCAAGCGGCTATCTCAGAGGCACATCGTACTTTAATGGGTACAGTGGTTGAGAGGATTTCATCTGCCGAAAGTGGGTTGCATGAAGCTTTTATGAGCCTGATGAGAGGCTTTGAGGTACACAAAGTAATATATATATTTTTGATGGTATCGCACACGCTAGGTGTGCCCTTTGCAGATAGTAGCCCCTGAGACTCTGGTTGCTGTCGAAAAGGCGGCAAACAGAGGATCATAGTCCCAGGTAATGATCATGCCGCTTTCATGTGCAGGCGGCTGAGGGTCCGGTGGCTAGCCGGACTGGTGAGTTTGCGGAACTGAAGCGGCAACTTGATTCGGCAGATGCCGACATCGTGCTTGTAAACAAGCAGCTTGACGAGGCACAGGGTATGTATTCTCCGGTGGTTAACAGGTATGAAGAGGAGCATGATGCTAGTATCTATAATATTCTGTGACTGTAGATGGAGCTGCCGCCGTGGAGACCCTTCGGGCAGAACTTGCCCGAGCCAAGGAACAAGCAAGGAGAAGTGATGCGGCCGCCCTAAAGGCGGTCGAAGAGTTAAGAGCCGAAAAGGCTGCTCATCGCCGGAGCGAAGATAAAATAGCCAAGATGGCTATTGAGCTGAAGGATGCCGCCGACCGGTATGAGCTTCTTGAAAGGGAAAACCAAACGAAGACGGCGTACCTGGAGAAAGCCATGGTAGCAGCCAAGGAAACCCGCTCTAAAATCAGAGCGGCGAAGGAGGAGCTACATTAAGCCAGAGATATCACGGCTGGGAAGCCCTTTTTGTTGCGGACGAAGTTCGGAGATCCAAAGTATGCCCTTCTGGATCAATTATGGAGTTCTGCAGACGCGTACTTGGACTTGGCAACGAGTGCTGCTGATGCGACTGAGTTTTTCAAAGATCAAAAAGATCACGAAGTGGAAAAGTTGTTCTGGTCGCAGTTCAGTGCTCCAACGCGTCCGCTGCTGTTAAATGAGCAAATGGCCGAGTGGGCTGAGCTCCATAGGTTGTCCGGGCTTGCCATGAGGTCTGTTGTGGATCATCTTTGGCCGGAAGGACCAAGGCCGAATAGTTATTTCGGTTTAGTGCAATGATTTCTTGGTGCTGTGCCGCATATCGACACTGTAAAGAGCTCGGCATGCATAGAGGGTGCGTGGATGGCTCTTGCCCGTGTCAAGACATACTGGGCAGAGATGGAGGCCACCGCTGTTGCAACCCAGAATCCGGCCGCAGGCCAGGTTTTGGCCGAGCACTATTTTGAAGAAGTCCTAGAAGGTGCTCGTTTAATAGAGGCTCAGTGCTCGAAGAGTATCATGTTCGTGTGACATGTATCCCGATTGTAAAAACAATGTTATTTGGATTATAAAGGCTATGTTTATACTTTTGCCTGAAAGTATTATGATGCCTCCTGTGCGGCCGTTTATGTATGTATATAACCTGAAAGTTTGCAGTCGTCGGCTTCAGCCCCCACGCATATAATGCGGGGGTGTTCGGAAAAGCGCGTGTTCACACTTGTTCCAACGTCTTGGTCCATTAAGGAGGTGATAGCGCGGCGAACAAGGCAATCGGACTATATTGCTTTAACACTTTCACTTAGCCATAGGAGTTTGATGGTGGGGCTACTATATAGCCCCTGGTACTTCCGCGCTCATCCGAATACGGGGCGCGTACATACATGGCCGGGAAACCGGCCCTTCGTTAATGCGGAGGAATCGCGAAGATTCCACTGAGTCATCGAGTGGTTGACCAGTCTCGCGCTTTATCATGATAGTTAGTTTTCGGCTTTATCTACTGAGGTGCTCGTCCGGATGAACCGGGGCACAATCGCAGTAGTTCTCCCGGTGCCACCTTAGCCGATAGAGCGGAACGTAAGGTAGCAGAACACGGGAGTCGGGCAAACCCAACATTTGACCAAAGACATGATTCAGAGCTGATGCATATAAGGCCAAACTCGCGACGCCGAACACTCCCTAAGGTGTTCGGTCTTTGCAACATATACCGGGCTGAGTAACGCCCTTGATAATGAACCCTGAATTTCCAGGTACGTGCACTAGTCTGACGTGGCAAAATGCCAATAACGCCAGCACCCCTCACGGTTGTGTTAAGTATCCGGGGGGTGTAGAGCAACAAGAGACAGTAAGAAAGGTTTACACAGGGTCTTAATCTAAAAAGAAACCTTTGAGCGGGGCCCTGCTGCACGTCTGCGCCTGTGTCTCCATTGTGCCGTATCCTGGAAGGTGTAGCACGATTGTCATCTGTAAAAGAGAAAAACTTAGGTGAAAATCTTCGTGCAAAAAATTTATTATTCTTAATAGACCATTAAAATTCAATCTTAAATAAGGTCAAGCCGAACTGTAGTCCTTTTTACATGCGGGAAGCCCCTAGCACCACTTATGGGGGTGTATCCCTCGACCCAATCTTCAGGTTTATCTGATCTGTTACAGCTAGTGGTCTGCCGAACTCGTCTAGCCGTGTCCGTGGTCTTGACGACCGATCATTTATTCTGGTTGGAGAGGCCATTATGTGTTCGGCTGTTAAAGCCGCCGCACGCTCTTCCGCATGTAAGGAACGCTCAGTGTTTCCGCTAACTATGATGATGCCACACGGACCGGGCATCTTAAGCTTAAGAGAAGCGTAATGCGGTATTGCATTAAAACGAGCAAAGGCTGTTCTTCCGAGTAGTGCTTGATAGCCGCTTCGGAATGGAGCGATGTCGAAGGTTAACTTTTCACTTCGGAAGTTGTCGGGAGAACCGAATACAACTTCTAGTACTAGAGAGCCCGTGCAACGGGCCTCTGTTCCTGGTATTACTCCTTTAAAGGTAGTATTGCTTTGGCTAATTCTTGTCGGGTCTATCCCCATTTGCGGGCTGTGTCCTGATATGTCAGATTAAGACTACTGCCGCCGTCCATAAGGACTCGGGTGAGATGGTATCCGTCAATTATTGGTTCTAGCACCAAGGCAGCTGATCCTCCGCGCCGGATGCTAGTCGGGTAATCCCTGCGATCGAAAGTGATCGGGCAGGCCGACCAAGGGTTGAACTTGGGGGTGACGGGCTCTACGGCGCATATGTCTCGGAGTGCGTGTTTGCTCCTCCTTTTTGTTATGTGAATCATGTTCACTGTTTTGACCTCTGGTGGGAATTTTTTCTGTCCCCCAGCGTTTTGCCGGTGAGGCTCATCCTCGTCTTCACTTGGTGTCTCCCTCCCCTTGTGTTCGGTGTTTAGCTTGCCGGCCTGCTTGAAGACCCAGCATTCTCTGTTGGTGTGATTTGCAGGTTTGTCGGAGGTGCCGTGAATCTGACATGATCTGTCTAGAATCTTGTTTAGGCCGGACAGTCCATCTCTGCTGCCTTTGAATGGCTTTTTCCGTTGGCCGGGTCGAGAGCCCCTGAATCCGACGTTTACCGCCGTGTTATCTGGGCTGTCTTCATTGTTTTGACGCTTGCTTTTGTTGCGTCATGGATTTCCATTACCATCCTGACTTCGGATGTGCCTAGGTCGCTGGTGCCGCTACGGGCCAGCCAACTATCTTCGCCCGAAGCGGGTCATAAGGCTTGTTAGGGCTGCCATTGTCCTCGGTTTTTCCTGGCCAAGGTGTCTGGCGAGCCATTCGTCTCGGACATTGTGTTTGAAAGCCGCCAAGGCTTCGGCGTCTGGGCAGTCGACAATCTGGTTCTTCTTAGTGAGGAGTCTGTTCCAAAGCTTTCGGGCTGACTCTCCAGGTTGTTGAATTATATGACTTAAATCGTCTGCATCCGGAGGTCGGACATAGGTCCCTTGAAAATTAGCCCTAAAAGCATCCTCAAGCTCTTCCCAACTTCCAATTGAGTTTTCGGGGAGGCTCTTCAGCCAGTGCCTGGCTGGTCCTTTTAACTTGAGGGGCAAGTATTTGATGGCGTGGAGATCATCCCCGCGAGCCATATGGATATGGAGGATAAAGTCCTCGATCCAGACCCCAGGGTCTGTCGTTCCATCGTATGCCTCTATGTTCACGGTTTTGAATCCCTATGGAAATTTGTGATCTAGCACCTCATCGGTGAAGCATAGGGGGTGCACGGCACCCCTGTATTTGGATGTGTCATGGCGTTCTCACGGTTGTAGTGTTTGGTTTTTCTTCTGTGCCGGAGCTAGCTTCCTAGTTCCGTAGATGGACCTGGTTATACTGGATTTTTGGTGCAAGTCCTCACATAGATCGTGTGCTGAATTATGTGCGACATCGTTAGCCGCCCTATCGCGGCCACGGGGTGGTCAATCCGGCTGATCGGCCGTTTTATTTTTCGGCTGTGTAGGCTCTAAGGCCTCGTCATTGAATTCAGGCAGGAGCTTGCGCTTTGGATAGCTCTTTGTGTGGCGACTGCCACCGTACTTTTCTTCAGTATCGAGCACTTTGTTCCATCTACTATTGAGTGTATTTTGCGTGGCCTTAAGCCTTTGCTTCTGCTTCTTTAGACTCCTCGCGGTGGCAATAAGCCTTCTGTGGAGGTTCTCTTCCTCCAAGTGCCTTTCCGGGATGATGTGTGCATCGTTGTCCGGAATGTTCTCCTCTCCAGAGACAGGTTGATTAGCTTTATCCTCGGCGTCGCCGTGATCGGACAGCGGCTCCGTACTATGTTCTCCGTCCGCTGGCTCGTCCTGCTCTGTCGCTAGGTCCATGTGGCCGTCGTTTCCTCTGGAGTCGACCGGGGTATTATTTGTTCTTGCGCTGTTATCGTTGTTTTTGCCGACGCGGGATTTGGAGCGGTGTCTACACCATCGCTTTGGTTGCTTCTCGAGGGAACTATCCTTCGCTGCATCCTTCCGTTCCTCGTCATTGTTTTCTTTGGGTGTATCTACCATATATATATTGTGTGATGAAGTGGCTGTCCAGCGCCCTGTGGGCGGTGGTTCCTGTTCCTCTCCTGCATCGTCGTCCGTACCGTCGATGTCTTCGGAGTCGAAATCGAGCATGTCGGTTAAGTCGTCGACAGCGGCTATTAAGTGGGTGGTGGGTGGGGAACGAATTTCTTCGTCGTCCGCTTCCCACTCGAGCCGGACATAGTTCGGTCAAGGGCCTCCTGACAAGGAGAGAGACCTTAATGAATTTAGCACATCGCCCAAGGGCGAGTGCTGAAAGATATCCGCGGAGGAAAACTCCATGATCGGCGCCCAATCAGATTCGATAGGCACGGACGCAGGCGGTTCGGGGCCCGTGGCCGAGGACGAATCCAAGGATCCGGCAACACAGGTCTTGTAGTAGATGAAGTCAGTATTCGGCTCTATCGCCACTGAGTGTGTGGCCTCCGTGGCGGGGTCCATCCACCCGTCCTCGGACGGCGTGATCTGCTCCGGATTGAGGGCCGGAGTAACCATAGGTGTGATGTCCCGAACACCATCCGGCGGCAGAGTTAAGTCAGGCTCGTCGTGACCATGCGGCGCACCTGACATGGGCTCGAATCCGTCAAAGACCAAGTCTCCGCGGATGTCGGCAGTATAGTTTAAGATTCCAAACCTGACCTGACGGCCAGGGGCGTAGCTCTCGATCTGCTCCAGATGGCCAAGCGAGTTGGCCCGCAATGCGAAGCCGCCGAATACAAAGATCTATCCGGGGAGAAAAACCTCACCCTGGATCACATCGTTGCCGATGATCGAAGGAGCCATCAAGCCTTATGGTGACGGCACAGTGGAACTCTCAATGAAAGCACCAATGTCGGTGTCAAAACTGGCGAATCTCAGGTAGGGGGTCCCGAACTGTGCGTCTAAGGCGGATGGTAACAGGAGGCGGGGGACACAATGTTTACCCAGGTTCGGGCCCTCTAGATGGAGGTAATACCCTACTTCCTGCTTGATTGATCTTGATGATATGAGTATTACAAGAGTTGATCTACCACGAGATCGTAGAGGCTAAACCCTAGAAGCTAGCCTATGATTATGATTGTTGTTGTAGTCCTATGGACTAAACCCTCCAGTTTATATAGACACTGGAGGGGGCTAGTGTCGGTGTCAAAACCGGCAGATCTCGGGTAGGGGGTCCCGAACTGTGCGTCTAAGGTGGATGGTAACAGGAGGCGGGGGACACGATGTTTACCCAGGTTCGGGCCCTCTCGATGGAGGTAATACCCTACTTCCTGCTTGATTGATCTTGATGATATGAGTATTACAAGAGTTGATCTACCATGAGATCGTAGAGGCTAAACCCTAGAAGCTAGCCTATGGTCTGATTGATGTTGTCCTACGGACTAAACCCTCCGGTTTATATAGTCACCGGAGGGGGCTAGGGTTACACAGAATCGGTTACAAGGGAGGAGATCTACATATCCATCTCGCCAAGCTTGCCTTCCACGCCAAGGAGAGTCCCATCCGGACACGGGATGAAGTTTTCAATCTTGTATCTTCATAGTCCTACAGTCCGGCTAAAGGATATAGTCCGGCTGTCCGAGGACCCCCTAATCCAGGACTCCCTCAGTAGCCCCCGAACCAGGCTTCAATGACGATGAGTCCGGCGTGCAGATTGTCTTCGGCATTGCAAGGCGGGTTCTTCTCCAAACTCTGAGTACCTGTTGAGTAGTGTCCGGCTTCCCATAAATGTTGCACTCCTTGGCTTCCATGCATAATAAGGGATATCTTCCACGTGTTGAGCGAATGCGAGAAGCCAGGGAATTTTTACATTTGCCACCCTAGCCATGTGAGTAAACCGTCTATTAAAGAGACGGGGATTCTTAGATCCAGATCACACCATCCTCCCACAGCGAGTATCCATCGGAGCGAGCCTGAAAAAATCCATTCCAACATGGCCGGCCATCGCAGCTCCTCCTCTCGCTCCCGTAGCCCTAAGCCCGGCGATTGGAAGAAGTGTTCCGTCCCTCACAGCCAATTAGTAGAGTTACAGACCCAGGGATTTCTCCCTCCAGCGTACATGGTCCCCGTTCGAGCCGGGCTCGCCACCTACAATGGCGGGGAGCAAGCGGAGAGCTTTCCCAACCCATCCGGGGGAGCGGGTATGCCTTGTCCCTTACTTATTAAGGGGACTTGGATTTCCAATCCATCCGTTCCTCCACGGGCTCCTGGAGTTCTACGGCCTCCAGTTGCATAACTTTACCCCCGCTTCCATATTACACATCGCTGGCTACGTCTCCCTTTGCGAGTTGTTCCTGGGCTGCGAAGCTCATTTCGAGCTATGGCGGAGGCTATTCTGCCTCGTGCCCCGTACGCAGAAGGGGTCAATATATCAAGTGGGCGGAGCCGAAATATGGCGCATCGCTGGGACAGGATACCTGTCCGGTACCCCGAAGAAGACGTCCGAAGACTGGTCTTCGGAGTGGTTTTATATAGAGGACGTCCCCCTTCCAGATCCGATTCGGATGGGCCTTCCTGAGTTCGACAACGCCCCCTTGAAGAAATGCCGCAGCTGGCGCCCTCGGAGCCCCCAGGAGGAAGATAACGGAGAAGTCTTTTACCTGATGGGCCGGATAGAGATGCTGGCCAAATCAAGATTGACAATAACCGAGGTTATGTCCATATGTATAATGCGGGGGGTGCAGCCACTTCAATATCGGGGACAACCCATGTGGCACTTCAATGGAGAAGACGATGCCACCCGCTGCGGTCGTAAAGGTCCGGACTCCGTCGCTGCCCTAGCGAAGATACTCTCCGATTTGTATAAAGGAGAAGAAGAGGAATTTGTCTGTATTAAGCCACGGGATGGATTCTCCATGTACAACCCCCCAAGATGGGTGAGCTGCTACTTTCCACTCCTATCCTTTCCGCATTCTTTGTCATAAGTATTTACCTTGCTATCTCATAGCAGGAACTGCGAAAAGCTGTGAGGGAGGTCCATAGCCCGTCTCCACAACCAGAGGACCCTGCCCGGGCCCTCGACCCCGGGCTCGAAGAAGATCCGGACACATTTGTGGAGCTCATCAACAGAACGTTCTATCAGTTGAGCTGTGACGGTACCTTGGTGGCCATCATAGCCGATTATCCTGGACTGCTCCCCGCATCGCATGTAAGTAAAACCGGAGCCCTAACTTCCAAGAAGGATCCCTTTTTCTGCGCTTCATCTACCGCACACATATGGTGTTTTACAAGGAAGGCCCTCGGGACGCCATGCCGAACCCGCAGTGACTCGCCAACAAGGGGCACCGAAGCCGGGTAGGCTTAAAAGGAATGCGGTCAGGACTGAGACGCCGTCGCAGAGGTACGAAAGAGAACCCCGCTCCGTGGTGGTCGTCTTTTAAAATATAATAACGCCCATGTTTCCTAGTAGGAAAAGCGCTCGCCGGACTATATCCGGAGAGGTTGCCGGTCACGCCTCCACCAGTCGGGCTCCAAAGCCGAACATAGGGGCAGACGCTAACATGGGGCCAACGCCGGATGTTCCTCCTACAGAGGATGCGGATAGGCTATCCGCTACAAATTCCGAAGTGGAGAGCGCCATGAATCACAGGCGTCGCCGGGCCGTACTCCGTGACGCTTGTTTCTCCCAAGAGGCGTTCGATGCCTTCAACTCAGGAGACACGTACATCCGAGCTGATCAAAATGGTCTTGCCAGAGCCACGGACCAGTATGTAAAAGATATATGGGTAAGGAAATCTAATAATTATGTATATCAGTAGCCCCTGAGACTTGAAACAGTTGGCACAACTGATTTAAGGATCATTGTTTGCATAGGTTCTTACGGAGAGGAATACCCAGTTGTCTCTAGAGCTGGAGGAGTGCAAAGCCCAGCTTCAGGCCGCAGTTGCCGCGGTGAAGGAGTCCGAGAAGGCCCCATCTGGTAACACTTGTTTTTATTGCAAAGAATGTCATGTACCAGGTAGTATGCGGCATGCGTGCAAATCTAACAATAGATTATGCAGATGGTCCCGGAGTGAATCCGGATGCGCAACATGCTCAACGACAGCTAAAGGCTGGCGAGCGCGTGCTTACGCAAGTTAGGCGGGAGAAAAACGATCTCCAAGACGCCAATACCCGGCTGAGCGTTGAACTGAAAGATGTTCGGGCCCAGCTTGCTGACTCCGTAAAGGAGAATAAGAGGCTTCGACGTGGCATTTTCAGTAAGTGCTTGAATGAAATTTTATAGAGTTCGGCGAAGAAACCGGTTGAAGATTTATATCTGTAGGTATGCTGACGGGTCGTCCCACGGAGGAGATGCCCGGGTCTACGGGCGATCTTCTGCCAGAGCTCTCACAACTGCACGAACAAGTGCGGCAGGTGATGCAGGGCATTGCCCAAGCCTTGTGGCCGTCCGCCTCCCTGCCAGGAGGCATGAGAGAGCTTGTAGAAAAGCTCAAGGGAGCACGGTGGCGCTTCCGATTATGGAAGATATCGGCCTGCCGACAAGGTGCAAGGGAGGCCTGGGCCATGGTGAAGACGCGATATACCAAGGCTGACCCGAACCACATGGCCGAGGTCAGACCTGTGGGGCTTGACAGGAAAGAGATCCCCGTCAGTTTGGTTTATGACTAGGTAGAATTAGCCGCAAAGTATTCTCAACAGGACTGTAGGCTAGACAGCCTGTTGGGTGGTATAGAAGAAGAATTTAGTCAGTCTAAGTGACTGTGTACTTCAAGTGACATATATTGTCCCTAGCCGGATTGTAAATCATTTGTCATGGCGGACCCTTTCGCTTCAACCTCTGGACCCGACAGTCCAGAGTGTATTCGAATACCCGCTCAGTTATGTAAAAACCGGGATATTCGTGGAAACCAGGCGTAGGGGTCATAAGTGCGTGAACAGACAAGTACCCAACTAGCTATGTTATATTACATGGATAGTAAGAAACATCTTCCAGGGAGAATAGTTCCGTTAAGGGTTCCTTTCCTTGGGTACGCATGCATTAATGTGCATGTCCGGACTGCGAAAAGAGACGCAGGATATAAACTTCTGGGGGCATGTAGTACAATAAATAGAAATCGTCTTTTGTTCACCAACCAAATATTCCCTTAAGAACGCTAGCTTTCGGCTTCACCCAGTCTGAGGTACACATCCGGCTGACCCGACAGTAACAATTGCAGAGGTGCTCCCCTTATGCCCTAGCCAAGTTAACGGGAACGTAGGGCATAAACACAAGAGCCAGGCAACCTAGCTTGGCCAAAACTTAAGTCATATCGATGCATATAATGGCGAAAAAGGTATATGTTAAAAGTAACACATGTTTGGGGCCTAGAGCCCGAAACGTAGCAATATTAAGCTTCTGTATAAGAAGCCCCCAGGTATCATGAGCGCAGCCAGCGCGTCAAGATTGTGTAGTCAAGACACATTTTAGCCTTTTAAGGCCTTGAAGAAAAAAGGGGAAGAAAGAAAGAAAGAAAAGACAGATAACGCATATATAAAAAATTGACAGAGGTAAGGAGACGAACACCGAGTCCGGCACTAGGCGTAGAACCTTCAGAGTCTGGCTGCGTTCCATGGGTTTGGCTCGAGTCGATTGTCCGATGCATCCCGCAGAGGGTACGCTCCACCGGCCAGAACTTGGTCGATAACGAAGGGACCTTCCCATTTGGGCTTGAGCTTGTTCTTTTTCCTCTCCGGTAGGCGTAGAACGAGTTCACCAACGTTATAAGTTTTGGCCCGTACTTCTCTGCTTTGATACCTTCGAGCCTGTTGCTGATAGAATGCGGAATGGGCTTTTGCCACGTCACGCTCCTCTTCTAGGGCGTCCAAACTGTCCTGCCGATCAAGCTCGGCTTCTTTCTCTTCATACATGCGCACTCAAGGTGAGTCATGAATTATGTCGCAGGGCAGTACCACCTCTGCGTCGTACACCATGTATCCGGTAGTGCGATTCGGCGTGGTCCGCAGCCCCCATAGTACGGAGTCGAGCTCCTCTACCCAGTGCGTATCGAATTCCTTCAAGGATCGCACTAATCTGGGTTTAATGCCGCTCATGATAAGACCGTTTGCTCGTTCGACTTGACCATTAGTTTGCGGGTGATAGACAGAAGCATAATCGAGCTTGATGCCCATGTTGCTGCACCAAAGTTTTACCTCGTCGGCTATAAAGTTCGAGCCGTTATCAGTGATGATGCTGTGGGGGACGCCATAACAGTGTACAACCCCTGATATGAAGTCTATCACTTGTCCGAATTCGGCCGTTTTAACTGGTTTGGCTTCTATCCATTTGGTGAATTTATCCACCATGACCAATAAGTATTTTTTCTTATGGCTTCCCCCTTTGAGGGGTCCGACCATATCAAGCCCCCAGACCGCAAAGGGCCAAGTAATGGGGATTGTTTGGAGAGTGGTAGGCGGCATATGGCTTTGGTTTGCAAAAAGATGGCAACCGACGCAACGTTGAACGAGGTCCTGTGCGTCTGCTCGGGCCGTCGGCCAGTAGAAACCTGTACGGAAGGCCTTGCTTACAAGGGCCCGAGCTGCGGCGTGGTGGCCGCCAAGTCCAGCATGAATTTCGGCCAAAAGTTGCCGCCCTTCCTCTTCGGAGATGCACCTTTGAAGGACTCCGGTAGCGCTTTTCTTATAAAGCTCTCCCTCGTGGACCTTGTAGGCTTTAGACCGCCACACAATGCAGCGCGCCTCGTTTGAGTCCTCGGGTAGTTCCTGCCTAGTTAGATAGGCCAGGAATGGTTCTGTCCACGGGGCGATGACAGCCATTATTACGTGGGCGGAAGGTGTTATTTTGGTGGCAGAGCCTCCGATTATGTCAGAGTGTTTGGTATCGATTGTTGTGGCCGGGTCCGGACTATTGTTACCGGTCTCCCTGCCCATACCACGGATGGCTTAAACAGCCTTTCCAAGAAGATATTAGGTGGGACAGGGTCGCGCTTAGCGCCGATGCGGGCGAGGATATCCGCCGCCTGATTGTTTTCCCGGGCCACATGGTGGAATTCAAGCCCCTCAAACCGAGCTGACATTTTGAGGACAGCGTTGCGATAAGCCGCCATTTTGGATCCTTGGCATCGAAGTCTCCGTTTATTTGAGATATTGCGAGGTTCGAGTCCCCACGCACCTCCAGGTGTTGAATGCCCATGGAGACTGCCATCCGGAGACCATGTAACAGGGCCTCATATTTTGCCGCGTTGTTGGAGTCTGTGTATAGTATTTGGAGTACGTATTGGACTGTATCTTCGGTGGGTGACGTCAGGACGACGCTAGCCCCCAGACCAGCCAGCATTTTAGAGCCGTCAAAGTGCATAATCCAATTGGAGTACGCGCCGTACTCTTTAGGGAGTTCGGCTTCTGTCCATTCTGTGACGAAATCAACCAGTACTTGTGACTTAATGGCTCGCCGTGGTTTGTATATTATGTCGAACGGGAGGAGCTCAATAGCCCATTTAGCAATCCGGCCCGTGGCCTCGTGGTTGTTTATTATGTCGTTGAGTGGCACTTCGGAGGCCACCGTAATTGAACACTCTTGAAAGTAGTGTCGTAGTTTTCGGGATGCCATGAAGACCGCGTATGCTATCTTTTGATAATGTGGGTACCGTGATTTGCATGGAGTGAGGACAGTGGATACATAGTATACCGGCTTTTGAAGAGGGAACTTATGTCCATCCATTTCTCGTTCGACGACGAGCACTGCGCTTACAACTTGGTGTGTTGCCGCTATATATAGCAGCATTGGTTCGCCGACGTTAGGTGCGGCCAAGATTGGGTTTGTGGCCAAAACGGCTTTTATTTCTTCTAATCCGGCCGTGGCCGCATCCGTCCACTCGAAGTGTTCGATGCGTTGCAGAAGGCGATAAAGAGGCAGTGCCTTTTCTCCTAATCGGGAGATGAAGCGGCTTAAGGCAGCCACGCATCCAGTTAGTTTCTGGATTTGCTTGAGGTCTGTTGGGATGGCCAACTGTGACAGAGCTCAGATTTTATCCGGATTTGCTTCAATTCCTCTGTTGGAGACGATGAAGCCTAAGAGCTTTCCGGCGGGCACGCCGAAGACGCATTTTTCTGGGTTGAGCTTAATGTCGTATGTTCGGAGATTGTCGAACGTGAGCCTCAAGTCATCTATTAAGGATTCGACGTGTCTGGTTTTAATGACCACATCGTCTACGTATGCCTCCACTGTTTTGCCAATCTGTGTCTCCAAGCATGTCTGAATCATGCGTTGATAGGTTGCACCAGCGTTTTTGAGCCCGAAAGGTATGGTGTTAAAATAGAAGGGGCCGTATGGAGTGATAAATGCTGTTGCGGCTTGATCGGACTCTGCCATCTTAATTTGATGGTATCCGGAGTATGCGTGGAGGAAATACAATGAGTCGTGTCCTGCGGTAGCGTCGATAATTTGATCGATGCGAGGGAGGGGGAAGGGATCCTTTGGGCAAGCCTTATTAAGGTCCTTGAAGTCGACGCATAGGTGCCAGGATTTGTCCTTCTTTGGTACCATCACCAGGTTTGCTAGCCAGTCCGGATGTTTTATTTCTCGAATGAATCCGGCCTCCAGTAACTTGGCTAGCTCTTCTCCCATGGCTTGTCGCTTAGGTTCAGAGAAGCGCCGAAGAGTTTGCTTGACCGGCTTGAATCCCTTTAGGATGTTAAGGCTATGCTCGGCCAGCCTGCGTGGGATTCCTGGCATGTCTGAAGGATGCCAGGCGAAGATGTCCCAATTCTCGCGCAAGAACTCCCGTAGTGCGGCGTCTACTGTGGGGGTTTAACTGTGCCCCGATGGATGCTGTTTTTGCAGGGTCCGTTGGATGGACTTGGAATTTGACTATTTCATCCGCTGGTTTAAAAGAGGTGGACTTGGATCTTTTGTCGAGTATCACGTCGTCCCTGTCCACTTTGGAGCGCAGCGCAGTTAATTCCTTGGCCGCGAGGGCTTCGGATAACGCCTCGAGGGCCAGTGCGGCTGTTTTATTTTCGGCGCGGAGTGCTATGTCCGGATCACTAGCTAGAGTGATGATTCCATTGGGCCCGGGCATTTTGAGCTTCATGTACCCGTAATGGGGTATAGCTTGGAAGATCGTGAATGCCTCCCGCCCTAGAAGGGCGTGGTATCCGCTATTGAACGGGGCCACTTGGAATGTGATTTCTTCGGACCTATAATTCTCCGGCGTGCCGAATACCACATCAAGTGTGATTTTGCCAGCACATCGTGCCTCCCGACTAGGGATGATTCCTCTGAAGGTCGTGCTGCTTTGATCAATGCGGCTTCTGTCTATTTCCATTTTTCGAAGAGTCTCCTCATAGATGAGGTTTAATCCGCTGCCGCCGTCCATGAGCACTTTGGTAAGCCGGAAGCCGTCCACAATTGGACTAAGGACCAAGGCGGCTGGTGCTCGGGCTGTTCGGAATTTAGGTTCGTCACTGGCATTGAAGGTGATAGCCGTATCGCTCCATGGATTTATTGCTGCTACTTGGCAGACTTCGGCAAGACCGCGGAGTGCTCGCTTACGCCTATTATTTGAGGCGAAGGTCTCGAAGACTGTCAATACTGTATTGTTGTTCTCCACGGGATGGTGTTCTGCGGTATTGTTGATGAGGATATCCTCACCGCTCTTGGCCACCTGCCGGAGTACCCAACATGCTCTAAGGCTGTGTGTTGGTATGGTATCCGCTGTACTGTGAATTTTGCATGGCCCGTTGAGCCATCCCTCCAATACGGTTCCACGCCCTGTAGCGGGCTTTTGTTTCTTTGTAATTGGATCGGGTGACTTATGAGGGTACACCCTTTTAGTTCGGACGGGGTGTTTAGTGAGAGTTGGAGGATCCCAGAATTTTGTTTGGGTTTTCCAGGCGCTTTCCATCGCACAGTACTTCTGTACTATGGCCGCCAAGTTAGCGAAGTGTGCTATGTCACGACGACTTATGGCGTTGAGGATTCCCTTGTCCGTGCAATTTTTGCAAAAGAATGAAATTGCGTCTTCCTCGCGACAGTCCTTGACCTTGCTCATTACAAGGAGGAATCTAGCCCAATAGTGATGTACTGTCTCTTGGGGCTCTTGTCTAATGTGGGAAAGATCACTTATATCTGGGTGGGTGGGTAGATTTAGGTCCGAACCCTGACCCGATCTGAGACCCAGGAGCGGCGGAGTTTCCGATCTTGAAAGTTCAGGCTCCAGTTTGTTGCCCAATAGGTCTGGCCCGCTGCCTGATTCTCGGTTCAGAGCTTGGGCCATGTCCTCCCGTAGACGGGTATCCGGCTTAGAGAGCTCGGGAATCCGGACATAGCTTGTCCTCAAGATAGAGGAAGAATCGCTGCGTTGCTCCTCCACCACCGCTATCTGATGGGTGACCGGCGGAGAGTTAATCTCCCTTTGGTTGGGTTTAAGCCCGATCCGATCATAGTCCGTAGCGACTCCCAAGGCGGCGAAGCGATCCAAGAGCTCATTCAAAGAAGCGAGCTCCATTGGATCCATCTGCTCGGCGAATTCCGAGCCGACGTGGAGACTGTTTTTGATGACCTGAGAAGTCATCGTCGGCGCAGCGGCCGAACGGGCGGTCATGACGAAGCCGCCTAGTCAGAGAGTTTGGCCTACAGCCAGGGCTCCCCCAGAGGTGATGTTGTCCTTGACAACGAGACGAGCCATCCAGCCTTATGATGACGGCACAGTGGAACTCTCAATGAAAGCACCAATGTCGGTGTCAAAACCGGCGGATCTCGGGTAGGGGGTCCCGAACTGTGCGTCTAAGGCGGATGGTAACGGGAGGTGGGGGACACGATGTCTACCCAGGTTCGGGCCCTCTCGATGGAGGTAATACCATACTTCCTGCTTGATTGATCTTGATGATATGAGTATTACAAGAGTTGATCTACCACGAGATCGTAGAGGCTAAAACCTAGAAGCTAGCCTATGGACTGATTGCTGTTGTCCTACGGACTAAACCCTCCGGTTTATATAGACACCGGAGGGGGCTAGGGTTACACGGAGTCGGTTACAAGGGAGGAGATCTACATATCCGTATCGCCAAGCTTGCCTTCCACGCCAAGGAGAGTCCCATCTGGACACGTGACGAAGTCTTCAATCTTGTATCTTCATAGTCCTACAGTCCGGCTGTCCGAGGACCCCCTAATCCAGGACTCCCTCAGCTAGGGTTACACAGAGTCGGTTACAAGGGAGGAGATCTACATATCCGAATTGCCAAGCTTGCCTTCCACGCAAAGGAGAGTCCCATCCGGACACGGGACGAAGTCTTCAATCTTGTATCTTCATAGTCCAACAGTCTGGCCAAAGTACATAGTCCGGCTGTCCGAGGACCCCTTAATCCAGGACTCCCTCAGGGACCATCATATGTAGTACGCTTCATGAACCTCGCTCTGTGTGGGTGCATGGTTTATGGTTTTTGAGGCATGTGGCACATCAAAGTTGTGCATTTTGGGTATTCAACATATATATGTTTGGCCCACATGCAAAGCGGTGGTGGTTGTCCTCTCGCACCCACTGAAGCGGTTATCAGAGATATCGATGCTTTCCATCTATGGGCCCGCTTGGTCCATCACTACTTTTTGCCTGAAAAGAGAGGTTAATTTGACTTAGGAGGGGATTATTATTTTTGCTTGTAATACTGTATATATATAGGTCATGCTCTGGGATGACATGCATGATACAGTTTGAGCACAGACACATGCATGTGTACACATGAATCCCTCCCATCGAGTCGAAGTGGCTAGTACAACGACACGTCATGAACCGATCTCGCTCTGTGTGGGGAGCTAGTGTATGATTTTTGACGCACGCGCCACATCAATGTTGTGAAATGGTATTCAAACATGCATGCACGCATCACCTCCATACATATGCATGTAGTGGTTGCCTATGAATGGTACACTCCCTCGCGTGGTTATCGGCAACAAGCCTATACATTCGTGGGCCCGCGTGGACATCCATGATCACCTTGACCAACAACAAGATAGGTTACCATGGCGGATTCTTCATTTGGTTCGTGTTATCGTAGTATAGGTCATGGTGAGATTCAGACCTTAAGTTTGAGCGCATATACTATGCACGCATGCATGAATCCCCGTTGTTGGCTTGAAGTGTGGTGTAACATACATATGCATCATCAACCTAACCCTCACTCAGTGTGGGGATTTCTAGTTAGAAATCATGGTGCCACATCAAAGTTGTTCCATTGTTACTCAAAAACACATCTCTCCATACATATGTTTGGGCCACACGCATGCAGTGGTTGTCTTCGGGGACTAGCTACTTGTGTGATTATTGGCGAGCTAGCCCATCTCCGGGGTCGCATGGACGGCCATCACTTTGACCAACAACAAGAGAGAGGTTGTACGACCAAGGTGGATTATTCTTGGTCCGTTTTGCGATCCATCTTGATGAGATATGCCTCTCTGGCCCGCTGACTGAAAGTGTGTGTGTGTGGGGGGGGGAGGGTTGCTACTTTGCACTTTGCTAGGTGAACCTCGGTTGGGGGGGGCATGCATTCGTAGCTTAGGATTCCCTTCATGGCGACACGAGGGGGGGCTGCTAGCTACTTCGCACTTTGCTAGGTGAACCTCGGTTGGGGGGGCATGCATTCATAGCTTAGGATTCCCTTCGTACCGACACGAGGGAGGGGGGGCTGCTAGCTACTTCGCACTTTGCTAGGTGAACCTCGGTTGGGGGGCATGCATTCATAGCTTAGGATTCCCTTCGTGCCGACACGAGGGAGGGGGGCTGCTAGCTACTTCGCACTTTGCTAGGTGAACCTTGGTTGGGGGGGGGGCATGCATTCATAGCTTAGGATTCCCTTCATGCCGACACGAGGGAGGGGGGGCTACTAGCTACTTCACACTTTGCTAGGGTGAGCCTCGGTTGGTGGGGGGCATGCATTAATAGCTTAGGATTCCCTTCGTGCCGACACAAGGGAGGGGGCTGCTAGCTACTTCGCACTTTTCTAGGTGAACCTCGGTTGGGGGAGGCATGCATTCATAGCTTGGGATTCCCTTCATGGCGACACGAGGGGGGGGGGCTGCTAGCTACTTCGCACTTTGCTAGGTGAACCTCGGTTGGGGGGGCATGCATTCATAGCTTAGGATTCCCTTCGTATCGACACGAGGGAGGGGGGCTGCTAGCTACTTCGCACTTTGCTAGGTGAACCTTGGTTGGGGGGGCATGCATTCATATCTTAGGATTCCCTTTGTGCCGCCACGAGGGAGGGGGGCTGCTAGCTACTTCGCACTTTGCTAGGTGAACCTTGGTTGGGGGGGGGCATGCATTCATAACTTAGGATTCCCTTCGTGCCGACACGAGGGAGGGGGGCTACTAGCTACTTCACACTTTGCTAGGGTGAGCCTCGGTTGGTGGGGGGAATGCATTCATAGCTTAGGATTCCCTTCGTGCCGACACGAGGGAGGGGGGCTGCTAGCTACTTCGCACTTTGCTAGGTGAACCTCGGTTGGGGGAGGCATGCATTCATAGCTTAGGATTCCCTTCATGCCGACACGAGGGAGGAGGGGGGCTGCTAGCTACTTCGCACATTGCTAGGTGAACCTCGGTTGGGGGGAGGGGGCATGCATTCATAACTTAGGATTCCCTTCATGCCGACACGAGGGGGGTGGGGGCAAGCAATACCGTGCGCTTTGCGAGATAGGTGCCACATCGAAGTTGCATTTGGTATTTGAAAATCAAACCACCCTTTTCATACATAAATTTGGTCCACATGCAAGTGTGTTCTTGTTCTGACCCTCTCCCGCGTCATTTTTCGCCAAATTTATGAACATTAGACAAGTCGGATGACGCAACAGACACGGTTCACTCAAACTAGCCGTGCGCCATGCCGGTGCCCCTGTCACGCACACATCCGCATAGTACATTGGGCTCCACGAGGCTCCCCCTCTAAAAAATATCTGCCCGCCTCGAGGGTTTTTCTGCTTCATAACACATGGTTGTTATCTCCGGACCGTGTGCGATGTTTCTTGTTCCCAATCCCGCCTGCATCCCTAGAAAATATCTACCCACCTCGAGGGTTTTTCTGTTTCATAACACACGGTTGTTATCTTCGGACCGTGTGCGATGTTTCTTGTTCCCAATCCCGCCTGCATCCCTAGAAAATATCTGCCCGCCTCGAGGGTTTTTCTATTTCATAACACACGGTTGTTATCTCCGGACCGTGTGCGATGCACTATCATCAAAATTTTCAATAGCCCCGGCATTTCACTCCTGCGTTTGACTCCTGTGTAGTAAAATTTTCAGTACCCGAGTCATTTCCTCAAACACCCCCGCCCCCCTCCACACACACACACACACCAAAACCTCCTCGGGCGTGCGCGCACACACACACCCCCCTCCCTCGCTCGAAACCCTAGCAAGGTCCCTGCCGTCGCCGCCGCCGCCGTAAGGCCTCCATTGTCAACATCTGCCGGTTTGCACGTGCAGCTTTGATACGTCTCCAACGTATCTATAATTTATGAAGTATTCATGCTATTATATTATCTGTTTTGGATGTTTATGGGCTTTACTAAACACTTTTATACTATTTTTGGGACTAACCTATTAACCGGAGACCCAGCCCAAATTGCTGTTTTCTTACCTATTTCAGTGTTTCGAAGAAAAGGAATATCAAACGGAGTCCAAACGGAATGAAACCTTCGGGAGAGTTATTTTTGGAACGGAAGCAATCCAGGAGACTTGGAGTAGACGTCAGGGAAGCTTCGAGGAAGCCACGAGGCAGGGAGGCGCGCCCTACCCCCTGGGCACGCCCCCACCCTCGTGGGCCCCTCATGGCTCCCCTGACCGACTTCTTTCGCCTATATATGTCCATATACCCTAAAAACATCGGGGAGCACAATAGATCGGGAGTTCCACCGCCGCAAGCCTCTGTAGCCACCAAAAACCAATCGGGACCCTGTTCCGGCACCCTGCCGGAGGGGAGATCCCTCACCGGTGGCCATGTTCATCATCCCGGCGCTCTCCATGACAAGGAGGGAGTAGTTCACCCTCGGGGCTGAGGTATGTACGAGTAGCTATGTGTTTGATCTCTCTCTCTCTCTCTCTCTCTCGTGTTCTTGAGGTGGTATGATCTTGATGTACCGTGAGCTTTGCTATTATAGTTGGATCTTATGATGTTTCTCCCCCTCTACTCTCTTGTAATGGATTGAGTTTTCCCTTCAAAGTTATCTTATCGGATTGAGTTTTTAAGGATTTGAGAACACTTGATATATGTCTTGCATGTGCTTATCTGTGGTGACAATGGGATATCACGTGATCTACTTGATGTATGTTTTGGTGATCAACTTGCGGGTTCCGTGACCTCGTGAACTTATGCATAGGGGTTGGCACACGTTTTCGTCTTGACTCTCCGGTAGAAACTTTGGGGCACTCTTTGAAGTACTTTGTGTTCGTTTGAATAGATGAATCTGAGATTGTGTGATGCATATCGTATAATCATACCCACGGATACTTGAGGTGACATTGGAGTATCTAGGTGACATTAGGGTTTTGGTTGATTTGTGTCTTGAGGTGTTATTCTAGTACGAACTCTATGATAGATCGAACGGAAAGAATAGCTTCGTGTTATTTTACTACGGACTCTTGAATAGATCGATCCGAAAGAATAACTTTGAGGTGGTTTCGTACCCTACAATAATCTCTTCGTTTGTTCTCCACTATTAGTGACTTTGGAGTGACTCTTTGTTGCATGTTGAGGGATAGTTATATGATCCAATTATGTTATTATTGTTGAGAGAACTTGCACTAGTGAAAGTATGAACCCTAGGCCTTGTTTCCTAGCATTGCAATACCGTTTGTGCTCACTTTTATCATTAGTTACCTTGCTGTTTTTATATTTTCAGATTACAAAAACCTATATCTACTATCCATATTGCACTTGTATCACCATCTCTTCGCCGAACTAGTGCACCTATACAATTTACCATTGTATTGGGTGTGTTGGGGACACAAGATACTTTGTTATTTGGTTGCAGGGTTGCTTGAGAGAGACCATCTTCAACCTACGCCTCCCACGGATTGATAAACCTTAGGTCATCCACTTGAGGGAAATTTGCTACTGTCCTACAAACCTCTGCACTTGGAGGCCTAACAACGTCTACAAGAAGAAGGTTGGTAGTAGACATCAAGCTCTTTTCTGGCGCCGTTGCCGGGGAGGTGAGTGCTTGAAGGTATATCTTTAGATCTTGCAATCGAATCTTTTTTTTCTTGTTTTACCACTAGTTTAGTTTATAAAAGAAAACTACAAAAAAAGGAATTGAGGGTGCCTCATATGCTTCATCTTTTTATATCTTTCATGAGAATAAGGATTCCGATAATTGTGCTCAATTGCTAGAGGAAGAATGCATTAGAATGTTTGGCACTAAATCTTTGAATGATGAGCATGATTGCAATGTTGTTAGTATGAACTCCTTGAATATCCATAGTACTAATGATGATTGCACTAGTCATGATGAAAATGTCTCTTATAAGCATGTCAACTTTTGTGGAGTGCATAGAGTTTGCAAGTACACACCAAATAGGGAAGATAGATTTTGCAAGAGGCATAAGTATTTAGAAACTAAATGGTTGCAAGAGAGGCTAGATGTTTGTGCTGAAAATTTAAAATTTCTTTGCCATACTTGTGAACTTTGCAATGAACGTGGTCATTTAAATCTCCAATGCAAATTGTTTCATGATCGTATCGTGTCCAAAAATTGTGATGATTTGATTTCCCTTGCACATCATAATGAACTTAGTTTGCTTTTGGGTTATGAAGAAATGAAACGTATAACTAAGCATATTCCAGAATATAACCTTGAGAAATTCCTCGATATTGATCTAGAAGAAATTTATGTGTATTGTGCGGTGAATTGCATTGAAAATCCTTATATTGCCAATTACATTAAGAAAAGAAAACAAATATAAGATGAAGATAATACTAATGAAAGGGAAGAGGCTTCCCAATATCCTCCTATTATTTCTTATGATGAATCAGGTAACGAGGAGGAGCCTTCTATTCAACCAATCTCATTAATAAGGAGCTCAAAAAAGAGGGTTAAACTCACACATGATGTGAAGAGGAAAAATAAAAGACAGAGAAGCAAAGGTCGAAAGGTATCCCTCCCAAATGATGTTGCTCCTATTACTCATTGTGATGATGACAATTGCTATACTATTGGTGCTATCCATACTATTAATGATGAGAGTGATTATGCTTATGATATGAAAGGGCCCAAGCTTGGGGATGCTATGTTTGATGAGAATGACATGTTTGAGAATATATTTGCTGCAATTAATGTTTGTCCCAAGCTTGGGGATGCTATGATTTATGAAGATGATATTTTTAGCCTCCCAAGTTTTGATGAGCAAATTTATTATGATGATAGCATGCCTCCTATTTATGATGATTATTGTGATGACACTTATGCTATACAAAGTAGTGATGATTGTATTAAAACTTGTCATGATTATGATTACCCTTTTTCTGAACATTACTCTTTTAATGTGGAAACAATTTATAGTATTCAAGTCTCTTATGATACTCCCACTATTCCGAATGAGAATAAATTTGCTTATGTGGGGAGTAGTAAAATTTCTATGCAAGTAGATCATGAAAAGAATGCTTTATGTGCTGGTTATATTGTTGAATTCATTCATGATGCTACTGAAAATTATTATGAGGGAGGAATATATGCTTGTAGGAGTTGCTATGATATCAAGTTTCCTCTCTATGTGCTTAAAGTTTTGAAGTTATGCTTGTTTTGCCTTCCTATGCTAGTTGATTATTGTTCCCATAAGTTGTTTGCTCACAAAATCACTATGCATAGGAAGTGGGTTAGACTTAAATGTGCTAGTCATATTCTTCATGATGCTCTCTTTGTGTTTCAATTCTTATCTTTTATGCGAGCATCATTGAAATCATCATGCCTAGCTAAAAGGCATTAAAGAAAAGCGCTTGTTGGGAGACAACCCATGTAGCGACCAGACCTCAAACAGTCTGATCTCTGTGCATAAGTGTCATCCCTGGATCGGTAATGCTGACACATACAGTACTTGGAGGATTTATAACAGAGTAGCAATCACACACTTATTACATCGAATGTCTCAAAAGAGAACTTATTACAATAAATATGGCTTAAGGCCATCTAAAACGACAATAGCGGAAGGCTTGGAAGATAAAGTGAGTCCATCAACTCCAACGGCATCACTGAGTGAAAGACCATGACCTAAGGCTCCTTACTCGTCGTCTGAAAAGTCTGCAACATGATACGTTGCAGCCCGAAAACGGGTCAGCACATGGAATATGCTCGCAATGTAACACAAAGGATAAAGAACAGAATAATGCTATCACTACATGCATATATGGCTGGTGGAGGCTGTAGGGTTAATATGTTTTTGCGAAAAGCCAATTTTTCCCTACTACAACGGAATAAGTTTTATTTAACTACAAAGTTTGTTGAAAAAAATATTGAGAAGGTAAACCCCCTCTCAATCCCAATTAAAAGTAATCATTAACAACCCAATCAAATTAATTAAGTAGTGATGAGATCAACATGATAATCCAAGAACCAGATACTCAAGAAGTCCATAACCGGGGACACGGCTAACCATCATTAGTTTATACACTCTGCAGAGGTTTGCGCACTTTTCCCCACAAGACTCGATCTCCTCCGTTTGGTTTCTCGCACTACAAGATGTTTGAGAAACGGATGACCGAGACATAGTCTTTCAGAAGCGTTTGCACCTTACGATGGGTAGACCATACCACCTACATCCCCTACATCTGCTAGTCTACCACTGTAAGAGTTCACACGACTTAATCAACTATGCTAGAGCCCTTAATAGCTTGTGGCTGCACACGGAAGTTTCTAGTATGAATAATCTCATGATCCCTCAGAGCCTGGGTGACAGTCCATAGGAGAATCACACGGTACCCCGGGATTTCCAAAAAAATACAGGCAATCACTGGATTCCCCAGGTGCCTCAATCCACCCAGATGTGTATTTAAGTTGCCACCTTAAGTTGAACCATTAATTAACAATCTCACAACTGTCATGGATACACTCAAACCCAATCCACGTCTACGAGCATAGCATAGCAATATAAGCATAGCGTAGAAGTAACTCCCATGGTTTGATAATAAACAGGTGAATAGGTACTACCTCATCTACTTCCCAAACCCCCAATTTAATTCAGATCCTAACCATGCAATTGTTTGAGGATTGATCTAATGCAATAAAACTGGGTACTAAGAGGTATGATCAAAGTGTTACTTGCCTTGCTGATGATCCGCGAAACCTAGAGACTCGTAGTAGCACGCTTCGCACTCCGGGTACTCTATCGCAAACAAACAAGCATACACTAAGCAATCAAGCAAAAGCATGGGTAAAACTCAAATAAAAGATCTAACCAGAAAGTTCAACTTAAGAACTCCGGTTTGCAAAAAGAATCAAATCAAACGAAACAACAAAACTCAAACGGCGAAAGAAACAAGCTTCGTTTACTAATTTGAACTAAAGTCAAATTTTACAGTAGCAAAATCTTGTTCAACTTGGTTAAAAAGAAAGAGGGTTTCGAGACGAAACTCTAGGCGCTTGAATCGCCTGATTCCGATAAACGAGCGAAAAGTTATACTAGAACGAAAATCGGATCAGAAATCGCGATCGAAAATAATCACGGAAAATCCGAGAAAAAGAAAAACTGACGAACAGGCTAACGAACGAGCGTTCGCTATATAACTAAACCGAAAAAAACCGATCAAAAAATAAAAGAAAAAATAAATCGCGGTTCTTAAAAAACCGTACGGTTTTCCGAAGAAAACCGACGGCGGCGGCGCGGCTACCTCCGGCGGCTCCAGCGGTGGCGGTGGCGGCGGGCGGCTCCGGCGAGGCGGCGGCTAGGGCGGCGGCGGTGGCTAGGGTTAGGGTTTCGGGCGCGGGGCAGGCTGGCGGCGCTGGTGGGCTTCGGCGGCTCGGGGCGGGGCGGCTTATAAAGGCCCCCCGGGCGGAGTCCCGCTCGGGTACGGCCTAGAGTCGGTTTGACTTTTTTTAAAATAATTCCGACGTGCAGAAAAAGAAAGAGAAGAAATACTAAACGGACTCCAAAAATCCTGAAATAAATTTTCTCTGTCTTCTAAAAATAAGCCGGACAAGGTGAACATTTATTTGGGCCTAAAATGCAATTTTGAAAAACACATATTTGTCCTAATTCAAATAAAATAGCGATAAAACTCCGAATAAACATCTTATTTGATTTTAATATTAAATCTCTGATATTTCTTTATTTTGAGGAAGTCATTTTATCCTCTCTCTTTTATTTTTTTATAAAAGAAATATTTTAGAGAAAAATAATTAAAATCGAACGATCCTCTTTTTAAAAATTCGAGAAAAACTCGAATATGAATAAATTGAAATCCCCAACTCTCTCCGTGGATCCTTGAGTTGCTTGGAATTTCTAGGATCAAATCAAAATGCAATAAAATATGGTATGCAATGATGATCTAATGTATAACATTCCAAATTGAAAATTTGGGATGTTACAAACCTACCCCCCTTAAGATGAATCTCGCCCTCGAGATTCGGGTTGGCTAGAAAATAGGTGAGAGTGATCCTTCCGTAGGTCTTCCTCTCATTCCCAAGTGGCTTCATCCTCGGTATGGTGACTCCACTGAACTTTGCAGAACTTGATTACTTTGTTGCGTGTAACTCGGCTGGCAAACTCGAGTATCTTAACTGGTTTCTCCTCATATGTCAAATCACTATCCAACTGTATCGTTTCTAGCGGCACTGTATCTCTTAGAGGAATACCAGCCATCTCCGCGTGGCACTTCTTCAACTGAGAAACGTGGAAGACATCGTGAACTCCGGACAATCCTTCGGGTAATTCCAACTTGTAGGCAACTTCTCCCATACATTCCAAAACTCTGTATGGTCCCACAAAACGTGGTGCTAACTTTCCCTTAACTCCAAAGCGCTTCACTCCTCGAAGTGGTGATACTCGAAGATACACTTTGTCTCCGACTTCGTAGACTGTCTCCTTGCGTTTAGAATCTGCGTAACTCTTCTGCCTGGATTGGGCTACCTTGAGTGTATCGCGAATCAGCTTAACCTTCTCTTCAGACTCTTTAATCAAATCTAGTCCAAACAACTGTCGGTCTCCAACTTCGTCCCACAACAACGGTGTTCTGCACCTCCTTCCGTACAACGCTTCGAAAGGGGCCATCTTCAAACTGGCTTGATAACTGTTGTTATAAGAGAACTCTGCATAAGGCAAATTATCGTCCCAGCTAGATCCATAGTCTAGCGCACAAGCTCTCAACATGTCCTCCAGAATCTGATTTACTCTTTCAGTCTATCCATTTGTTTGCGGGTGAAAAGCTGTACTAAACTCTAGTCTGGTTCCCAAAGTTTCATGCAACTGATTCCAAAACTTTGAAGTAAACTGGGTTCCTCTATCTGATACAACGGTCCTCGGAACTCCATGCAGACATACGATCCTGGTCATGTATATCTTTGCCAACTTAGCACTGGTGTAAGTGGTCTTCACGGGGATGAAATGAGCTACTTTTGTCAAACGATCGACTACAACCCATATCGAGTCATAGCCTGAACGAGTCCTGGGTAATCCCGTGATAAAATACATGCCTAGTTTATCCCACTTCCATTCGGGTATAGGCAATGGTTGTAGCAATCCTGCTGGCTTTTGATGTTCTGCCTTCACTCTCTGACATACATCACAAACTGCTACATACTCCGCAATATCCTTCTTCATTCCGGTCCACCAGAAACTATCCTTCAAATACAGATACATCTTGGTATTTCCTGGGTGAATCGAATATGGTGAATCATGGGCCTCTTGCAGAATCAACTTCCTGATCTCCTGATCATTGGGCACATATACGCGGTCCTCAAACCATAAGGTATCATGCTCATCCTCACGAAATCCTTTAGCCTTTCCTTTACTCATCCTTTCCTTTATCTCGGCAATCTCCTTGTCCGTCTTCTGAGCTTCTCTGATCTTATCCATCAAGGTAGACTGAATTTCCAAGGCTGCAACATAACCTCTTGGAACTATCTCCAAACGCAGCTCGCAAAGGTCTTCTGCTAACTCCTTGGGTAACTCTCCGGTCATGAGGGTATTTACATGACTCTTGCGGCTCAACGCATCAGCTACTACGTTAGCCTTTCCTAGGTGATAATGCCATCTCATATCATAATCCTTAACGAGCTCTAGCCATCTCCTCTGTCTGAGATTCAGCTCCTTCTGCGCGAAGATATACTTCAAACTCTTGTGATCTGCGTATACCTCACAATGGTTTCTGATGAGAAAATGTCTCCATGTTTTCAACGCATGCACTATGGCTGCTAACTCCAAATCATGCGTAGCATAATTTAACTCATGGGGTTTAAGCTGTCGTGAGGCATATGAAACAACTCTTCCCTCCTGCATAAGTACGGCTCCAAGTCCTCGACGTGAAGCGTCGCAATACACTTCATAATCTTTGCGTTGATCTGGTAGAATCAATACTGGTGATGTAACCAAGCGTCTTTTCAACTCCTGAAAACTGGCCTCACATTCCTCAGTCCAATTGAATTTGGTGTCCTTCTTCAACAATTCCGTCATAGGCTTTGCAATCTTTGAGAAATTCTCAATGAACCTCCGATAGTATCCTGCGGGTCCAAGGAAACTCCGGATCTCTCCAACTGTCGTGGGTGACTCCCAATTTGTCACAGTGACAACTTTGGTGGGGTCTACTGCTATTCCTTCCCCGGATATAACATGTCCAAGGAATCCGACTTCCTTCAGCCAAAACTCACACTTGCTGAACTTGGCGTATAGCTGATGTTCCCTGAGCTTCCCAAGTACCAAACGCAAATGCACTTTATGTTCCTTTTCATTCTTAGAGTAGACCAGAATATCATCAATGAACACCACGACAAACTTATCCAAAAACTCCATAAACACCTTGTTCATCATGTTCATAAAATAGGCAGGTGCGTTAGTCAGACCAAATGACATAACGGTGTACTCATACAGCCCGTACCTCGTTGTAAAAGTTGTCTTAGGTATATCCTGCTCTCGAATCTTCAGCTGGTGGTACCCTGATCGCAGATCGATCTTAGAAAACACTTTAGCTCCTTGCATCTGGTCAAATAAATCATTGATCATCGGCAGTGGGTACTTGTTCTTGATCATCACCTCATTCAATCCACGATAGTCAACAACCATCCTTAACGATCCATCCTTCTTCTCCACTAGAAGTACTGGTGATCCCCAAGGTGACGAACTTGGGCGAATATATCCCTTATCCAGTAACTCCTTAATCTGCTTCTTAATTTCCTCCAAATCCTTTGCGGGCATTCTGTACGGTCTCTTAGATATTGGCCCTGTGCCTGGCAAAAGTTCAATCAAAAACTCAGTGTCTCTATCCGGTGGCATGCTTGACAACTCTTCTGGAAATACATCCAGAAAATCCTTGACCACTGGTACTTCCTCCTGTACAACTCCTGATAAGGGATTTACTTGGGTTCTATTCGGCACATGCCGGGATACATACTTGATCCTTCTTCCTTTTGGGGTGGTAAGCAAAATCGACTTACTGGCATAGTCAATGTTTCCTCCATACTTAGATAACCAATCCATGCCTAATATCACATCCAGTCCTTGTGACTCCAATACTATTAGGTCCGAGGGAAACAGGTAGTTACCAATCCTTAATGGTAACTGATCACACCATAGGCTAGCCATATACTCTGCTCCTGGCGAGGTTACTAACATAGGTGACCTAAGGGCTTGGGTTGGCAGTTTAAACTTATCCACGAATCCCCTTGATATGTATGAATGCGATGCACCAGTATCAAAAAGTACGACTGAAGTAAATGACTTAACCAAAAACTTACCTATTACTGCATCTGGCTGGGCTTCATCCTCCTCCACGTTAACGTGGTCCACTTGTCCCCTATTGAAAGGGTTGGGCTTCTTCCCAGAGCTTCCATTGCCGTTTCCATTCTTAGCTTCAGGACATTCATTTGCGTACTGTCCGGTCTTCTGGCACTTGTAGCAAGTAACGTGGCTTAGATCTTTCTTGGCGGGTGTTGCTGGGTTGGAACGGTTATGTCCGCTGCTTCCTCCATTACCATTACCATTCTGGGGCCACCATGATTGTGTGAACTTCCTCCATTATGAGTGTGGCCTCCATGGTTATTAACAAGTCCTCCCGGGTTCGGGGTGTAATGGGGTCTCTGCTGGGCTCCAGAATTATACTTCCCTTGTCCATACTTACTCTTGCGGTTGTCAATCTGTTGCTGCTTCCCTTCAAGCATGAGAGCTCTATCCACCAACTCCTGGTAGTTATTGAAATTTTCCACCATCAACTGCATGCTCAGCTCATCATTCAGTCCTTCCAGAAACTTCTCCTTCTTAGCTGCATCTGTAGCGACGTCATCTGGGGCATAACGTGCTAACTTACTAAACTCATCCACATATTGGCCAACAGTGCGCCCTCCTTGGCGTAAGTTGCGAAACTCACGCTTCTTCATGGCCATAGCTCCCGCTGAAACATGTGCAGTGCGAAAAGCCTGCTGGAACTGGTCCCATGTCACAGTGTCAATAGGGTAAGTGACTATGAAATTCTCCCACCAAGATGCTGCGGGTCCATCAAGCTGATGTGCGGCAAAACACACTCTCTCCGCATATGTGCATCCTGCAGTGGTCAACTCCCTATCAATCTTGCGAAGCCAATCATCTGCAACAATCGGCTCGGTGCTACTGGAGAACACCGGCGGATTCAGCCTAAGAAAATGGGCTAAGTGGTCAACTGGTGGAAGTGGTGGTGGGTTGTTGTTGTTGTTGTTCCCCTGGTTCTGATTCTGGACTAGTATCTGCATCAATGCATTCTGTTGCTGGATCGAGTGAGCTCCGGTGGGAAAGCAAATCCATTGTCGCATCTCGGAGGCATCTGCTGGGTTTAGAAAATATGAGAAAATAGAATAGAATGAGGTCTAGAGGGAAAACACTACCCATATGCACATGAGACAAACACAAACATATCACTCAATCAATCAAACAAGGGCATACAATCGGTCTAGAACTATCGTTACAAAAGTGTTTGGACTATACTATATACATGGTGGAATACTACTACTGATATGGTGGTCGATTAGAAAAATTGATCGGTCGAAGACTCCATGATATCTGCTCAACATAGTCATCATCGCTATCGTCAGGGTCCGAGTCGGTGTCGTCGATGATGATATAGTTCTCCGGGCAAGTGGAGCTATCATCTTCTCCTCCTGGCGCAGGGTCTCCCATGAAAACTCCTAGCTTCTTTGTCAGGTCGCCATTCTTCTCTACTAGTGCGACGATTTCCTCCATATAATCCTCGCGTGTAGCCTTGAGTTCTTCCTCCAGCTCCGTGATCCTTGTCATTGCCTTCTTAAAATCCGCCATGCCTACGCACATCTGGTTCTCCTGGCGTCGAATGTGCTGGTTTAACTCCTGGATGAAAGAGGCAATCGATCTATCCTTCCTGGTACTGATCATCTCCCATTGCTCATCTCGGCGCCCACAAATCCGGTAGATTGTATCCTCGAGGTCATTGTGGTAAACTTCTCCAATGCGTCCCATGGTAATGTGAGCTGCCATACTCTTTCCTAGACTCCAGGTTGGTGCATCAAAAGAAAACTCTATGGGCTCAGTGACTGGCGTGAACGTCCTTCCTGGAACTTGAACTTGAATCATCCAGCGCTCCTCTTCTGGTAAAGTGGCGTTGTAGGTCCCGGTGAAGCTTGGTATTCCAATGTTCAGGTACTTAGTAACTTCCTTCAAGTGGCGTCCAAATGGGGTGTCTTCATCCGGTTGCATGAACTTAATCCTTGCATCCGCCATCCTAAAGAGTAGAAAATGGAGAGGAGTTAGAAATGAGAAGAGAGTAGTGATCTAGGGCTTTAGCTTAGTGGTCGTGTCCTATAGTCAGCGTGTGCTCTGATACCATCTTTGTAGCGACCAGACCTCAAACAGTCTGATCTCTGTGCATAAGTGTCATCCCTGGATCGGTAATGCTGACACACACAGTACTTGGAGGATTTATAACAGAGTAGCAATCACACACTTATTACATCGAATGTCTCAAAACAGAACTTATTACAATAAATATGGCTTAAGGCCATCTAAAACGACAACAGCGGAAGGCTTGGAAGATAAAGTGAGTCCATCAACTCCAACGGCATCACTGAGTGAAAGACCACGACCTAAGGCTCCTTACTCGTCGTCTGAAAAGTCTGCAACATGATACGTTGCAGCCCGAAAACGGGTCAGCACATGGAATATGCTCGCAATGTAACACAAAGGATAAAGAACAGAATAATGCTATCACTACATGCATATATGGCCAATTTTTCCCTACTACAACGGAATAAGTTTTATTTAACTACAAAGTTTGTTGAAAAAAATATTGAGAAGGTAAACCCCCTCTCAATCCCAATTAAAAGTAATCATTAACAACCCAATCAAATTAATTAAGTAGTGATGAGATCAACATGATAATCCAAGAACCAGATACTCAAGAAGTCCATAACCGGGGACACGGCTAACCATCATTAGTTTATACACTCTGCAGAGGTTTGCGCACTTTTCCCCACAAGACTCGATCTCCTCCGTTTGGTTTCTCGCACTACAAGATGTTTGAGAAACGGATGACCGTGACATAGTCTTTCAGAAGCGTTTGCACCTTATGATGGGTAGACCGTACCACCTACATCCCCTACATCTACTAGTCTACCACTGTAAGAGTTCACACGACTTAATCAACTATGCTAGAGCCCTTAATAGCTTGTGGCTGCACACGGAAGTTTCTAGTATGAATAATCTCATGATCCCTTTGAGCCTGGGTGACAGTCCATAGGAGAATCACACGGTACCCTGGGATTTCCAAAAAATACAGGCAATCACTGGATTCCCCAGGTGCCTCAATCCACCCAGATGTGTATTTAAGTTGCCACCTTAAGTTGAACCATTAATTAACAATCTCACAACTGTCATGGATACACTCAAACCCAATCCACGTCTACGAGCATAGCATAGCAATATAAGCATAGCGTAGAAGTAACTCCCATGGTTTGATAATAAACAGGTGAAAAGGTACTACCTCATCTACTTCCCAAACCCACAATTTAATTCAGATCCTAACCATGCAATTGTTTGAGGATTGGTCTAATGCAATAAAACTGGGTACTAAGAGGTATGATCAAAGTGTTACTTGCCTTGCTGATGATCCGCGAAACCTAGAGACTCGTAGTAGCACGCTTCGCACTCCGGGTACTCTATCGCAAACAAACAAGCATACACTAAGCAATCAAGCAAAAGCACGGGTAAAACTCAAATAAAAGATCTAACCAGAAAGTTCAACTTAAGAACTCCGGTTTGCAAAAAGAATCTAATCAAACGAAACAACAAAACTCAAACGGCGAAAGAAACAAGCTTCGTTTACTAATTTGAACTAAAGTCAAATTTTACAGTAGCAAAATCTTGTTCAACTTGGTTAAACAGAAAGAGGGTTTCGAGACGAAACTCTAGGCGCTTGAATCGCCTGATTCCGATAAACGAGCGAAAAGTTATACTAGAACGAAAATCGGATCAGAAATCGCGATCGAAAATAATCGCGAAAAATCCGAGAAAAAGAAAAACTGACGAACAGGCTAACGAACGAGCGTTCGCCGTCTGCGGTTAAACGGTGAAAACCGTTCGTTAAAACGAACGAACGAGTGTTCGCTATATAACTAAACCGAAAAAAAGATCAAAAAATAAATAAAAAATAAACCGCGGTTCTTAAAAAAACTGTACAGTTTTTCGAAGAAAACCGGCGGCAGCGGCGCGGCTACCTCCGGCGGCTCCGGCGACGGCGGTGGCGGCGGGCGGCTCCGGCGAGGCGGCGCGGGCGGCGGCGGCGGTGGGCGGCGGCGGCGGCTAGGGTTAGGGTTTCGGGCGCGGGGCGGGCTGGCGGCGCTGGTGGGCTTCGGCGGCTCGGGGTGGGGCGGCTTATAAAGGCCCCCCGGGCGGAGTCCCGCTCGGGTACGGCCCGGAGTCGGTTGACTTTTTTTAAATAATGCTGACGTGAAGAAAAATAAAGAAAAGAAATACTAAACGGACTCCAAAAATCCCGAAATAAATTTTCCCCGTCTTCTGAAAATAAGCCGGATAAGGTGAACATTTATTTGGGCCTAAAATGCAATTTTGAAAAACGCATATTTTTCCTAATTCAAATAAAATAGCGATAAAACTCTGAATAAAAATCTTAATTGATTTTAATATTAAATCTATGATATTTCTTTATTTTTAGGAAGTCATTTTATCCTCTCTCTTTTATATTTTCATAAAAGAAATATTTCAGAGAAAAATAATTAAAATCAAACGGTCCTCTTTTCAAAAATTCGAGAAAAACTCGAATATGAAATAAATTGAAATCCCCAACTCTCTCCGTGGGTCTTTGAGTTGCGTGAAATTTCTAGGATCAAATCAAAATGCAATAAAATATGGTATGAAATGATGATCTAATGTATAACATTCCAAATTGAAAATTTGGGATGTTACAACCCAATATTTACCCCTACTGTTTTTGTGTGTTCACATGATTAAGCTACTGTAGTAATCATATTTTATAGCTTTTGTTTCAATAAAGTGCCAAGTAAAACCTATAGGATCTTCTTGGATGATAGTTATTTGATCTTGCTGAAAAAGTCAGAAAGTTTCTGCTCACGAAAACAATTGTTAAAAATCACCAGAACGTGATAAGATACTGATTCCAATTGCAGTAGATCAATAAACAAATTATCTAGGTCTTCCTATTTTGGTAGATTTTTATGAGTTACAGAAGTTTGCGTTAGATACAGATTACTACAGACTGTTCTGTTTTTGACAGATTCTGTTTTTCGTGTGTTGTTTGCTTATTTTGATGAATCTATGGCTTGTATCGGAGGGTATGAACCATAGAGAAGTTGGAATACAGTAGGTTTAACACCAATATAAATAAATAATGAGTTCATTACAGTACCTTTAAGTGGTGGTTTGTTTTCTTTCGCTAACGGAGCTCATGAGATTTTCTGTTGAGTTTTGTGTTGTGAAGTTTTCAAGTTTTGGGTAAAGATTCGATGGACTATGGAATAAGGAGTGGCAAGAGCCTAAGCTTGGGGATTCCCAAGGCACCCCAATGTAATATTCAAGGACAACCAAGATCCTAAGCTTGGGGATGCCCCGGATGGCATCCCCTCTTTCGTCTTCGTTCATCGGTAACTTTACTTGGAGCTATATTTTTATTCACCACATGATATGTGTTTTGCTTGGAGCGTCATTTTATTTTGTTAGTATTTTCTTGCTGTTATTTAGAATAATGTTTTGCATCTCTATTTTCAATAAAAATTTCAAGGATAGCCTTTACCATGATTATTTTGCAAGTATACATGTTGCTGTTTCAAAACAGAAAGTTTACCGCTGTTGCAAAAATTCCCTAGAAAAGAGAATATGATAAAATGTTGAAACTTTTTGCATATTGAGCTCTGATAAATTTTCTACAGTGTGGTAGACTTTCATAATGTTTGGAGTTAGGGAAGTATTGATACTCTTGCATTCTTTACAGACTGTACTGTTTTGGCAGATTGCTGTTATGTTTGCATTGTTTGCATATGTTTGCTTGTTTAATGATTCTATTTGAGGATAGGAGTATTAAATATGCAGAGGCATTTAGTATGCAATGTTGAATAATAATTTTAGTGATTTGTTACAGTAGAAAATGATAAGGTTTTTGCATTGGTTTATACTAACTTATCTCACGAGTTCTTGTTGAGTTTGGTGTGGATGAAGCTTTCGAGATTTAGGAAACCGTGATATGAGAGGAATTAAGGAGACACAAAAGCTCAAGCTTGGGGATGCCCAAGGCACCCCAAGATAATATTTCAAAAAGTCTCAAGCATCTAAACTTGGGGATGCCCCGGTAGGCATCCCACCTTTCTTCTCTAACAATAATCGGTTAGTATCGGTTGAGCCTAAGTTTTTTCTTCTTCACATGATGAGTGCTATCCTTGAAATGTCGTTTTATTTTGTTTTGCTTGCTGTTTGAATAATATCCCAAGATCCGAAATTCTTAAATGAGAGAGAGTCTTCACAAAGCTGCATAATTATTTAACTATTCATTGATCTTCACTTATATCTTTTTGGACTAGTTTGTCATTTACTCGTGTGCTTCACTTATATCCTATGAGTAAATGGTTGAATGATTCGAATGTCATAAATCTGAAATTATATATGTTTCATATGCCTTTCCCATGGGGAGTAATGCCTTCACATATAAGAAGTAGAGGTGGTAATTTTTTTGAAGGTTAGAAAACATTGTATTGGTCACTTGAACAATTCATGAAAGAATATTGAAGGAAGAGAGATTTCACATATAAATATACTATCTTGGACAACTTCTATGATTGTGAGCCCCATTAATTATTTTCAAACCTGAGCAATTAGTTGAAGTTGGACAAGGAAGACAACATAATGAGTTATGCTTGGGTATATTTGTATAGAAGTTATATTGTTATGGATCCTCTAACATGTGGTGCTTGCTATTTAGAATCCTTTGCTAGCCAAAATATCTGTACTAAGCGGGAATACTGCTTGTGCATCCATGCTAGGTGGGTTATTCTCACGATGAGTGGACTCCGCTCATCATTCATGAGAAAATGGCTGGTAACTGGGATGCCCAGTCCTATGATCAAAAACAAATTCGCAAATAATTTAAACAAACTCCCCCAGGATTGTTGATAGTTGGACGGCACCCGTTGTTTCGGACAAGTCGTGGAGTGTGATTGTTGGTGGAGGGGGAGTAAAATCTTTACCTTTCTATTTGGGAACTTCCTATAATGTATCTAGTATGGAAGATATTGGGAACTCTTGGTCGTTATGTTGACAATGAAAGCATACCTCTCAAAATTATTTTCACCTCTGTTTTAGCTTCGAGCTCTGGCACCTCTGCAAATCCTTGCTTCCCTCTGCGAAGGGCCTATCTTTTACTTTTATGCAAGAGTTAGTAGTATTCCTTCTCATTCCAACCTACTTTTTAGTTGGCAAGCATCATGTGGTGGAGAAAGATCTAAGCATATATGGCCATTCAAATATATTTGATCATGAATTATTATTGTTGACAATTATCTATATGATAAATAAGTTGGGAGGCGAAACATTAAGCCCCTATCTTTCTCTGTGTTCGATGGATGCTATTTGTTCTAAAAATATGCTTTGAGTGGTAGCAATCATGGAAGACTATCTGATAGTTGAGTATGTGGGATTTGCTAAATCAAAGCTCTTACATAGACCCTTCCTGAAAATAAGATGAATTGCAATTGTTTGATGACTGAGAACATAGTGTGTTAGTTTTCAAGAAAGTTTATGGTCTATGCTTTAACATGTGAATAGCTTGTTACTTGATCATGAAAAGTTTTATGAGTTGATCTACTGTTATGACATATAATGATGCTAGAAAAGGTGATTGAAATTATCATTGATCAAACTTGTGCACCTGCTAGCATTCACACTTCATAAATTATTTCTTTTATCATTTACCTACTCGAGGACGAGCAGGAATTAAGCTTAGGGATGCTGATACGTCTCCAACGTATCTATAATTTATGAAGTATTCATGCTATTATATTATCTGTTTTGGATGTTTATGGGCTTTATTAAACACTTTTATATTATTTTTGGGACTAACCTATTAACCGGAGGCCCAGCCCAAATTGCTGTTTTCTTGCCTATTTCAGTGTTTCGAAGAAAAGGAATATCAAACGGAGTCCAAACGGAATGAAACCTTCGGGAGAGTTATTTTTGGAACGGAAGCAATCCAGGAGACTTGGAGTAGACGTTAGGGAAGCTTCGAGGAAGCCATGAGGCAGGGAGGCGCGCCCTACCCCCTGGGCATGCCCCCACCCTCGTGGGCCCCTCGTGGCTCCCCTGACCGACTTCTTTCGCCTATATATGTCCATATACCCTAAAAAAATTGGGGAGCACAATAGATCGGGAGTTCCGCCGCCGCAAGCCTCTGTAGCCACCAAAAACCAATCGGGGCCCTGTTTCGGCACCCTGCCGGAGGGGAGATCCCTCATCGGTGGTCATCTTCATCATCCCGGCGCTCTCCATGACAAGGAGGGAGTAGTTCACCCTGGGGGCTGAGGGTATGTACTAGTAGCTATGTGTTTGATCTCTCTCTCTCTCTCTCTCGTGTTCTTGAGGTGGTACGATCTTGATGTACCGCGAGCTTTGCTATAGTTGGATCTTATGATGTTTCTCCCACTCTACTCTCTTGTAATGGATTGAGTTTTCCCTTCAAAGTTATCTTATCGGATTGAGTCTTTAAGGATTTGAGAACACATGATGTATGTCTTGCATGTGCTTATCTGTGGTGACAATGGGATATCACGTGACCTACTTGATGTATGTTTTGGTGATCAACTTGCGGGTTCCGTGACCTCGTGAACTTATGCATAAGGATTGCCACACATTTCCGTCTTGACTCTCCGGTAGAAACTTTGGGGCAATCTTTGAAGTACATTGTGTTGGTTTGAATAGATGAATCTGAGATTGTGTGATGCTTATCGTATAATCACACCCACGGATACTTGAGGTGACATTGGCGTATCTAGGTGACATTAGGGTTTTGGTTGATTTGTGTCTTGAGGTGTTATTCTAGTACGAACTCTATGATAGATCGAACGGAAAGAATAGCTTCGTGTTATTTTACTACGGATTCTTGAATAGATCAATCCGAAAGAATAACTTTGAGGTGGTTTCGTACCCTACAATAATCTCTTCGTTTGTTCTCCGCTATTAGTGACTTTGGAGTGACTCTTTGTTGCATGTTGAGGGATAGTTATATGATCCAATTATGTTATTATTGTTGAGAGAACTTGCACTAGTGAAAGTATGAACCCTAGGCCTTGTTTCCTAGCATTGCAATACTGTTTGTGCTCACTTTTATCATTAGTTACCTTGCTGTTTTTATATTTTCAGATTACAAAAACCTATATCTACTATCCATATTGCACTTGTATCACCATCTCTTCGCCGAACTAGTGCACCTATACAATTTACCATTGTATTGGGTGTGTTGGGGACACAAGAGATTCTTTGTTATTTGGTTGCAGTGTTGCTTGAGAGAGACCATCTTCAACCTACACCTCCCACGGATTGATAAACCTGAGGTCATCCACTTGAGGGAAATTTGCTACTGTCCTACAAACCTCTGTACTTGGAGGCCCAACAACGTCTACAAGAAGAAGGTTGGTAGTAGACATCAAGCTTACCCACCGCTCTCCATACCCAGGCCGCCCTGAGTTTCTTAGATGACGCCTGCCAAATGCCCCCTTTGCCACAGATCTCCATCCCCCACTCCAGAGCATCGCAGCCTAAGCCCGGCTACACTTCCCGTGGAGCTCGAGGAGCGACTGGCCCGAAAGAGGTGTATCGCGGTCTCTTCGCCCGACGTCGCCGAGGAAGCTGACGACCATTACTGGCGGCAGGCACTCAAGAAGCAGGCTAGAGTATGCGGGCATGTCTCGGCCGCCGGCTACGACATCGAGGTCATCGACAGCGACGGCCTGAGGCGGGCTATGTCACAGGTTAAGTGGCCCACCCCCAACCCCTCGGGTTCAACCCCCGTCGATCTCATCCATGGCCCCACCGCTGATCTCCTCTGGTTCGCTGTCAACAATTTGCCATTCTACATCGCCATTGAGCCCCTTTTGTCATTTCTGAAGGACACGTTCTACGATGCTGGTTTGGGATCCACAGCTTCCAAGTCAGACCTCATCGACGGCGACCACGAGGAGGGCACCCTCTCTGGGTCTTCCAAGGTGAAAGAGCCCATCTGCTCTTCCAAGGGCAAAGCGCTCGTCTGCGACATCAGGGAGGGCACCCTACAGCCGTGCTCTTCCAAGGGGAAGGAGCCCATCTGCGACAACATGGAGCGCATCCAGGGTCCATGATCTTCCCACGGGAATGAGCCCATCTGTGACAAGTGAGGAAATCCGTGATTTGTTTTGTCGTGCCTCTTCATAGGGGGAAACCCATGATTTGTTTTGTCGAGTTCCTTTTGTAGTGTAGTGAGAATATGTCCAGTTTTAACTGCTATATCTGGTTGTTTGCAGTATGCCTTGTTTATTTCAGTTGTTCACAATGTGATGCTCTATATGTGCAATTATTTACTGTGCATTACATTTCATCAATCCCGTTTTAAACATACCGATAGGAATGCATATATTTGCTTGCTGTTAAGCCTGTTATAGCTAGCATATGCCTCTTTTAAAGTTTTTTGATTGTTCGGTTGTTTGTAGTTAGCATATATCCAGTTTCAAATGCTATCTTTGGTTGTTCGTAGTATGCCTTGTTTATTCCAGTTATTCACAACGTGATGTTCTATATGTGCAAGTATGAACTGTGCAGTTCAATTTCATCAGTACCAGTTTCAACAATACAACTATGAATGACTACATTTGGTTGCTGCATCTTGTAGTTAACACACCTTTCCATTTTTATTTAACAGTAACCAGTGTACTTAGACCGGCACAATACCAGTTTGAATGACTATGTTTGCTTGTTGTTAAATGTTAGGCCTGTTGCAGTTAACACACCTTCCCACTTGTTTTGCTTTACTAGCATGCTTAAATCTGCACACTGAAGCTATCTTTTGGAGATTATTTTGTCTGCCATGGATAATTTTGGTTGATGTTTAGCCTGTTGTGCTCCTACACAGGACAATTTTGGGAACAACTGATGTTTTCCATCGAGGTTAGTTTCATCCCATGGCTTATATCTGCTCACTGTTCAGGATATTAGTTGCTGGTACCATATAGGCCAGGGGCTGATAAGGGACTAATCGGTGAATCAGACTTTTAACTGAATATATCTGCAACCCATTTATCGTTAGGTTAACTAGGGCCATATGTAATATATCTTAGGCTACATAGCAGCATGCACTGTACTTAATGTCTAAATAGGCAATCCTAGGCTACATAGCAACAAGGAAGAGTGTTACATTAATGTTCTAATGATGTCTAGATATACGTAGAAGAGCAACAGCAACAACAACAACACAACCCTGTTTGGATACTCAACTTAGCTAGAGGTTAGAGTTAGTTTCTAGCTCATGACTAACCCTGAACTAACTCCATCCAAAGAGTTGTTTGGATGGCAGGGTTAGATTGACAATAAATGCAGTAGGAGAACTAGCTCCAGTTAGCACCTCTTGGGTTGGATATTTTTTTGGGTGGGTTATAGATGCAACTAGCTCAAACAAGCCCTCATGTTTAGATATACTTTAGGGCTATTTGAGCCCGAACTAGCTCAAACTAACTGTAACCCATGGATACAGCAGCAGTTAATCAGCCGATAATTTGTAAGAATGCACTAAACTCCTTCCGGCCCATAATATAAGATGTTAATTCATCTAATATGTGAGTATATTGGATGTTATAAGATACTCCCTCTGTTCCTAAATATTTGTCTTTTTAGAGATTTCAAATGGACTACCACATACGGATGTATATAGACATATTTTAGAGTGTAGATTCACTCATTTTGCTCCGTATGTAGTCACTTGTTGAAATCGCTAGAAAGACAAATATTTAGGAACGGAGAGAGTATTATAAAAGAGTGTTGTACTACATCATTGTGCAATTGCTGTTTAGCTTCTAATATTAAATTGGTGCTTTTAGGAACATATGTCATTGGTAAAGATCCGCGCTTCGACCCTTTCTGCGTATGGGGCAATGAGATATCGATGAACCAGCATCAAGTGAGGAAGCTGATAAAGATTGTTAGTAAAATGGGTCCAAAGATGGCAATTAAACTATTTGTTTACACTTTATCCAAGACAACAATGAACTGCAGGATGGTAAGTAAGAACTTTGCAGCCTTCTTTTTACTGCCCATAATGAGTTGTGTTAGATGACAATGTCTGAATCTTTTTCCTTTGCAGTGGTTGCCAAAGCAGTTTACTCAAGATTACCTCTCAAACTACATGATTGGTGGGCATGCAAAGGTTAAAGTATTTCTACCAGAACACGATGATTATCTAGATGTTTTCATGAAGACCGTGAAGGATGGGCGGTCGGCCATCACAAGGGGTTGGACTAGATTCGTGCGTGCCTTCTGCATGGAGGAGGGCACAATATGGGCATTCCGCTTCACCTTGTTCAGCAACCAGAATGTATTTCACCTCTTTCTTTACCGTCTTTAACAGTACAAGTATACAACTGTGGTTCATCATTCTTTATTTGGTTCTTATGTAATTCTTGAACATATGTACCTATGAATCGAATATTGCATTGGTTGTTTGAACCTGATGGATATGAATAAAGTTGTAGCATACATTCAAATTCAAATTCAAATCCGGTACAATTTGAAATAGCAGCAATTAAATTACGGTGAAATTACGCTCTCCAGATTGTTACGGCACACACGGTTGGTAAAACACAAATGTTTGCGATATACACCATAATTCGAGACAATTCACAGAGAGGAAACGTGTGCAAGCATGCACACAGTTGCCGTTTGCAAAGCGTGTGCGATGTCAGACAATAACACAAACGGTGCGGGCAAACTAAACGTTTGTGTTAGTTGCCTTATCGTACACGATTCGCAACCATGAACTATTTCTGATGAAGTATGCATCGTAAACGTTGCACCACAGAATAGCGTGTGCGATAGTTGTCGTGTACGGCGATGTTACGACGGTCCGACGTTTTGTAATCCTGTCCGACACTCGTACGACGATTAGCTAATCTTCTTAATAGTGAACCGTTTGTGATGGGCAGCGCATCATACACATTCTATAATAGTGAACCGTTTGTGATGGGCCGCGCATCGTAAATGTAGCACCACAGAATACTGACTGCGATGGCAATGCGAGCAGAAATGAGTAGGAGTACTGTAGGGTCCCTATCCCCGACGGTTTCTGGGTCGTGTGGGAAGGACCCCCCCTATCGCCGTCACTCACTAGGCGACGGTTCCAAATGCCGTCACGGAAAGGGGTTAAAAACCGTTTGTATAGCACCGACGTGTACTAGTGATCACCAAGCTACTAGAACTTCATGATGAACTATAATATGCAAGGGATGACGAAAACAATTCCCAAGCTCTTCACGATGATGAAATCGACGAAGGTAGAAATCAAGAAAGAGCATCAAGTGGTTATGGTTAACAAAACCACTAGTTTCAAGAAAAAAGGCAAGGGACAGAAAGGGAACTTCAAGAAGAACAACAAACAAGTTGTCGTTCCCATGAAGAAGCCCAAAGCTAGACCCAAGCCTGAAACTGAGTGCTTCTACTGCAAAGGAAATGGTCACTGGAAGCGGAACTGCCCCAAATACCTGGCGGATAAGAAGGATGGCAAAGTGAACAAAGGTATATTTGATATACATGTTATTGATGTGTACTTTACTAGTGTTCATAGCAGCCCCTGGAAATTTGATACCGGTTCAGTTGTTAAGATTAGTAACTCGAAACAGGAGTTACAAAATGAACAGAGACTAGTTTAGGGTGAGGTGACGATGTGTGTTCGAAGTGATTCCAAGGTTGATAAGATCACCATCGCATACTCCCTCTACCTTCGGGATTAGTGTTGAACCTAAATAAATGTTATTTGGTGTTTGCGTTGAGCATGAATATGATTGGATCATGTTTATTGCAATACAGTTATTCATTCAAGTCAAAGAATAATTGTTGTTCTATTTACATGAATAAAACCTTCTATGGTCATACACCCAATGTAAATGGTTTCTTGAATCTCGATCGTAGTAATACACATATTCATAATATTGATGCCAAAATATGCAAAGTTGATAATGATAGTGCAACATATATACTTGTGGCACTGCCGTTTTGGTCATATTCGTGTAAAGCGCATGAAGAAACTCCATGCAGATGGATTTTTGGAATCACTTGATTATGAATCATTTGATACTTGCGAACCATGCTTCGTAGGTAAGATGACTAAAACTCCATTCTCCGGAAAGATGGAGGGAGCTGATGACTTATTGGATACAATACATATCGATGTATGTGGTCCGATGAGTATTGACGCACGCGGCGGGTATCGTTATTTTCTGACCTGCACAAATGATTTGAGTAGATATGGGTATGTCTAGTTAATGAAACACAAGTCTGAAACATTTGAAAAGTTCAAACAATTTCAGAGTGAAGTGGAGAATCATCGTAACAAGAAAATAAAGTTTCTACGATCTGATCACGGAGGCGAATATTCGAGTTACGAGTTTGGCCTTCATTTAAAACAATATGGAATAGTTTCACAACTCACGCCACCTGGAACACCACAGTGTAATGGTGTGTACGAGCGTCGTAACCGTACTTTATTAGATATGGTGCGTTCTATGACATCTCTTACCGATTTACCACTATCATTTTGGGGTTATGCATTAGAGACAACTGCATTCACGTTAAATAGGGCACCGTCTAAATCCGTCGAGACAACACCGTATGAACTGTGGTTTGGCAAGAAACCTAAGCTGTCGTTTCTTAAATTTTGGGGATACCACGCTTATATAAAAAGGCTTCAGCCTAATAAGCTCAAACCTAAATCGGAGAAGTGCATCTTCATAGGATACCCTAAGGAAACAATTGGGTACACCTTCTACCACAGATCCGAAGGCAAGATCTTTGTTGCTAAGAATCGGTCCTTTCTAGAGAAGGAGTTTCTCTCGAAAGAAGTGAGTAGGAAGAAAGTAGAACTTGATGAGGTAGTTGTACCTTCTCTTTATATGGAAAGTAGCACATCAGAGAGATCCGTTCCTGTGATGCCTACACCAACTAGAGAGGAAGCTAATGATGATGATCATGAAACTTCCGATCAAGTTACTACTGAACCTCGTAGGTCAACCAGAGCACGATCCGCACCAGAGTGGTACGGTAATCCTGTTCTGGAAGTCATGTTATTAGACCAAGGCGAACCTACGAACTATGAAGAAGCTATGATGAGCCTAGATTCTGACAAGTGGCTTGAGGCCATGAAATCTAAGATAGGATCCATGTATGAGAACAAAGTGTGGACTTTGGTGGACTTGCCCGATGATCGGCAAGGCATAGAGAATAAATGGATCTTCAAGAAGAAGACTGACGCTGATGGTAATGTTACTGTCTACAAAGCTCGACTTGTCACAAAAGTGTTTTCGACAAGTTCAAGGGCTTGACTACAATGAGATTTTCTCACCCGTAGAGATGCTTAAGTCCGTCCGGATCATGTTAGCAATTGCCGCATTTTATAATTATGAAATCTGGCAAATGGATGTCAAAAACTGCATTCCTTAATGGATATTAAAGAAAAGTTGTATATGATGCAACGAGAAGTTTTTGTCGATCCTAAAGGTGCTAACAAAGTGTGCAAGCTCCAGCGATCCATCTATGGACTGGTGCAAGCATCTCGGAGTTGGAATATACGCTTTGATGAGGTGATCAAAGCATATGGTTTTATACAGACTTATGGTGAAGCCTGTATTTACAAGAAAGTTAGTGGGACCTCTGTAGCATTTCTGATATTATATGTGGATGACATATTATTGATTGGAAATGATATAGAATTTCTGAATAGGATAAAAAGGATACTTGAATAAGAATTTTTTAATTAAAGACTGATGATGTTTGCCAAGACTATGTCGGTGTTTCCCCCAAGAGGAGAGGATGATGTACCACAACAACGGTAGGTATTTCCCTCAGTAATGAAACCAAGGTATCGAACCAGTAGGAGAACCAAGCAACACAACGTAAACAGCCCCTGCACACAAATAACAACCAGTCGCAACCCAACGTGTTAAAGGGGTTGTCAATCCCTTTCGGGTAACGGCGCCAGAAGGCACGATGACGGGAGAAAATTATAATAGATTGAAATAATAGATCGCAAATAAAATAAATGCAGCAAGATATTTTTGTATTTTTGGTTTAATAGATCTGAATAAAAACAAAAATGAAAAATAGATCGCAAGGCAAATATATGAGAAATAAGACCTGGGGGCCGTAGGTTTCACTAGTGGATTCTCTCGAGAAAAATAGCAAATGGTGGGTAAACAAATTACTGTTGGGCAATTGATAGAACTTCAAATAATTATGACGATATCCAGGCAATGATCATTACATAGGCATCACGTCCAAGATTAGTAGACCGACACCTGCCTGGATCTACTACTATTACTCCACACATCGACCGCTATCTAGCATGCATCTAGTGTATTAAGTTCATGGAAAAACGGAGTAATGCAATAAGAACGATGACATGATGTAGACAAGATCCGTTTATCTATATGGTGGTAGATATAGATCTTGTCTTTTTATCCTTAGTAGCAACGATACATATGTGTTGGTTCCCTTTCTGTCACTGAGATCAAGCACCGTAAGATCGAACCCACTACCGGGCACCTCTTCCCATTGCAAGATAAATAGATCAAGTTGGCCAAACAAAACCCAAATATCGAAGAAGAAATACGAGGCTATAAGAGATCATGCATATAAGAGATCAAAGAAACTGAAATAACTTTCATGGATATAAAAATATATAACTGATCATAAACTCGAAGTTCATCAGATCCCAACAAACACAATGCAAAAGAGTTACATCATATTGATCTCCAAGAGACCATTGTATTGAGAATTCAGCGAGAGAGAGGAAGCCATCTAGCTACTAACTACGGACCCGAAGGTCTACAAAGAACTACTCACGATCATCAGAGAGACACCAATGGAGGTGGTGAACCCCATCTGAGATGGTGTCTAGATTGGATCTGGTGGTTCTGGACTCTGCGGCGGCTGGATGCATATTTCGCTGACTCCCCTAGGGTTTGTGGATTTTTGGGGTATTTATAGAGCAAAGAGGCGGTCCGGGGGGCACCCGAGGTGGGCACAACCCACCAGGTCATGTCTGGGCCTCCTGGCGCGCCCTGGTGGGTTGTGCCCCCCTCGGGGCACCCCCAGGTGCAACCAGGGCCCAATGCCTTCCTTCTGGCCCATAAAAAATCATCGTGGAGTTTCGTGGCATTTGGACCCCGTTTGATATTGATTTCCTGTGATGTAAAAAACATGGAAAAAACAGCAACTGGCACTTGGCACTATGTCAATAGGTTAGTACCAAAAATGATATAAAATGACTATAAAATGATTATAAAACATCCAAGATTAATAATAAAACAGCATGGAACAATAAAAAATTATAGATACGTTGGAGACGTATCAGCATCCCCAAGCTTAACTCGTACTCGTCCTCGAGTAGGTAAGTGATAAGAACAGAATTTTTGATGTGGAGTGCTATTCATCAAGTCAAATCATATTCTTTTCTTTATAGCATGGACATTTGGACTTTTATGTGATTCAAAGCAATAGTCTAGTTTTGACATAATAATTTAGATACTCAAGAATAGCAACCATGTCTTTCAAAATATCAATGCTAAAATAAGTTATCCCTAGCCCATCATGCTCAAACATTGATCCATTCATGAAACACACTCGAATATTAACTACACCCAATACTTGAGCACGATCATATTGCCTCCTAGTTGGTGCTTTTTATAGAGAAGATGGAGACGCAAATTTCAAAATAAAAAATGCATAAAGTAAAAGAAAGGCCCTTCGCAGAGGGAAGTAGGGATTTGTAGAGGTGCCAGAGCTCAAAGCGAAAAAAATTGAGATAAAAACATTTTTGGACGTGTATCCATCCCACCAACGAAAACGACATAGAGCTATGAACACTTTCCATGCTAGATATGCCATAGGCGGTTCCCAAACAGAAAATAAAGGTTATTCCTTTTTCCACCATTCTTTCACTTTCCATGGCTAGCCGTATCCACGGGTGCCCTCCATACCAACACTTTCCAAGGAATTTATTATTTGACAACATAAAGTAAATATTTTTTTTGCATTTCGGGACTGGGCATCCCTAAAACCTTTGCCTTAATCTTGTGCAATGACAAGTGAATAAACACTCAGCTTGAGAATAACACATCTAGCATGGAAAATATTAGCCACCCGTTACCGTTCCGCGAGCGAAACAAATACACAAAAAAGAAGTTTATTTTGAAAATTAGAGATGGAACATGCAAATTTGCTTAGAACGGCAAAAGAATACCGCATATAGGTAGGTATAGTGGACTCATGTGACAAAACTGGTGCCGGTGTACAAAAGTAGGGGCTCTCCTTTTGACCCCTTTACTTGTGCATGGGCAGTCAGAGCCGCGCGCCGCGGCCGCACTTAGTAGGGCAGAGGAGGGAAGCCGAAGCACAAGGCAACCAAGGCGACGCCAAGACCAGTAGCATAAAAGAGTAAAGGGGCGAGGTGGACTCCCCCGACAAGACCCTTGCCGGTGCGGCCTCCGCGGCCCCGGCAAGAGCTTTGCCGAGGCAACTTGCTCAACGCCAGCAGAGCGAGCCACCCTTGAGCCCAAGGGTTCCAAACGCCGTCAACAACTACATTGGAACCAGGGCTCGGGAGGCACCTCCGTGGTGGCATGCAGATCTTTGTCAAGATCATAAATACACAGGATCAGATGAGGACCAGAATACGGCGACCCTTGGCGGGATCCTAGCCGAGGAAATCCACAAGACCCCCGGCAAGCGCCTTGCCGAAGACAACTGCAACGCCACGGCAAGACCCTTGCCGGGCCCCCGGCAAGACTCTTGCCGAGGGCATCAGCAGGGCCACAGCCAGGCCCGCGCTCGCCAAGACTCCACCTCGTCCCCAAGTAGCTGCTAGCTCAACCAGCTGGGTAGGCACCTGCGTGGCGACGGGCGGCCTCTACACCGACCCAGCAGGCACCTGCGTGGTGGCATGCAGATCTTCGTGAAGGCCCTGCCACCGCGCCACCTCAGCAGCCTGCCTGCCTACATGGCGGTGCAAGCATCGCTGGCCTGGGCGCATGTCGAAGCGAGGCGAGCAGCGACGGACGGGACGGGCCTCGTTCCCGTCCCCGATAAAGCTAATGGACACCTAAGTAGCGCATTGAATGTGCTTTGTCCCGTAATGCCGAGCGATAAGCTCGCGCACTGTACACCTTTCCACCTCCCGTGTGCCACTGTGGCAACCCCTTTTTCCTATAAAAGGAGGCCCGAGGCGACCAGGAGAAGGATTCGGCTCTTTGGAACTATGCAGCCACCATAGCTAGTTCGAGAGCTCAAGAACACTCTGAAATACACACCAAAGCAGGACTAGGGTATTACGCATCCTCGCGGCCCGAACCTGGGTAAATGATCCTTGTGCTGGCTCTTAAACCTGCTCTTCTCACAACCCCGCGCCCGCCAACCGTAGAAGGGATTCCAGTGATCCCATAGGTGTCGTTTCCACCGACATCTTTGGCGCGCCAGGTAGGGGGCGCAGTTGTGAGAATCTGGTTTAGCAGCCAGCTTAGCAGTTCCTGGTGGCCATGGCTTCCGAAGAAGAAGACGGCCAAGAGAACGGCTACGCCTACAAGCGCGAAGGGCGCCAGTGCAGCGACAGGAAAGCTAAGTCGTGTCGAACTTTAAATATTTCCTTTTTATATATAAGGTTATTATACTCGAAGGTCCTGCCCTATGTATGGAAAACCTGCACGCAAGGGGGCCCTCCCGCGATTGGCAACGCCCTTGCTCTGTTTCGAGTCCGCTCAGTAGCTCAAGCGGTCGCATCGAGAGCGGCAGGGTAGCCTTCCGCAATTAGCAACGCTCTCGATTCTGACTCGAGTCAAGCTCAACAGTTCGAGCGGCCGGGTTGAGGGCGGTAAGGTGGCTCACCTGGCAGCAAGCATACCCAGTAGGCTATTGGGGATCCGTCCTCAAGGCGCCGTGGCCTGGATTACGCGCCGGCAAGCCTACCCGATTAACGTAGGGTGAACATACAAAGGGGGGATTGAACAGGAAAGTAACATGCATAATATCAAAAGTACTGCAGAGTTATATTACATCCATTGTTGTTGCGGTTCTAATTAAAGATGGAGATTGTCTTGGTCGTGAACCTGCAGCAGCGATGAGAAACGGGGTGCCTAATCTCGGCGCTGGCCCTCCACCCTCTCGATCCCGTCGATGCAGCTGATGATGGGCTTGATACGCTCCTTGAGCGCCGTGAGGTCAACACCCTCCGGCAAGCTCTCTAGCGCGGCGTCGAAGTCGAGGTCGGGGTTCCAGTACGCCACCTTGGTGAGGACCTTGGTCATGGCACCCCGGCAAAGCCTCCGGGACTCGTCGGCCAGAGAGGCCACCCGATTGGAGTGAAGATGCTCCAGGGCTCCGAGAACACCCTCGAAGAACAGGGTCAGCTTGGCGTTGGGGCTCATGCTGTGCTCCGGGGTGTACCTCACATTTGGCATCCCCATGGTAGCCATCTGTGTGGTGATCCCGTCGGCGACGTTTTCGAGGCGGCCGACCCAGCGATCCTCTCCCTCCACAAAATCCTTGTGGTTGGCGGCTTCGTTCTTCCGCAACTGCTTCTCGGCCTCCAGATCCTTGGCCAGGGTCCCCTCTCGGGCCTTGGCCTCCGAGAGTGTCTTCTCAAGACCCTCCAGCTTCAACTTCAGATCTTTGATGGAGTCGTTGGCCTTGGAGAGCTGCTCAGCCTTGCCAAGGACTGCGCCCTGCGCCTCCACCAGGGCACCGTTGAGCGTGTTCTTCTCCTCAGCCAGCTTCAGGGTCTGGTCCTTCAGCCCGTCCTGCTCCACCTCCAGCTCCTTCACCTTGCCGGTATGAACCAGAGCCTGGGCATTGAGTGCCTCTCTGTGCCTCTGCTCCAGCTCTTGGGTCCGCTGCACGACGAGCTTCTCCACCTCCGCGTCCTTGCCACGGAGCATTGCGGTGAGCCTATCCTCGCGCGCGGCAAGGTCCTCCTCCTGGGAGTTCAGCGCAGCCTGGTGCTGGGTTTGAGTGGCCTCGGCTTCGGCGACCAGGTTCTTCACCGTCTCCTGGGCCTTCTCGATGTCGGCCCGCTTCATGGTGAGCTCCACCTCGCGCTTGGCCATCTCGTCCTGGGCGGCCTTCAGGTCCTTGTGGGCCTGGCGGAACCAAGCCTGCGCCTTGGCAACATGCCCCTCGAGGTCTGCCTCCGCCTTGTCCACCATCGCCATCCTGGACTTAGCCTTGTCCAGGCAAGCGCGGTGAAGCGCCCGGAGCTTCTGGAAGTTGGCACCCATGGCCTGGAGGAGCCGCTCTTCCTGGGAACCGCCGCCACTGGCGGTTGGCTCGTCAACGACCTCAAGCCCGGCGGCGGCGAGCACTTCATCATCAAACACCTCCCCTTCGACGGGCGCCCCGGCGCTCGCCGTTCTTGGGAGGTGGACGAATAGGTCATCGCTCACCCTTAGGTACCTGCCTGAGCCAGAGGCAGCGGAGGAGGAAGGTTGGTTATCGACCACCTCCTCCTCGGCAGCGGCCTTGCCGGCCTCCTCGGCAGGCCCCTTGCCGGCCTCCTCGGCAACAGCCTTGCCGGGCTCCCCGGAAGGCCCTTGGCGGCGTCCTCAGCAGCACCCTTGGCGGCCTCCTCAGTGGCGATCTTATCGGCCTCCGCCGCGGCATCCTTGGCGACATCCTCTATATCCTTCGGGTCTGCCGAGGGAGGATCTGGATACCGAGAAGGGGATGACGCGAAACCAAGACCAAGATTAAGAAAGAACGGAAAAAGAACAGGGACGGAAGGCGAGCGACTTACCAGTGCCGGGCTGGGAAGCAGAGGTCCCCTCCCCGCCAACACCTGGCGCCGAGGCAAAGCCACCAGCGCCCGAGTTTGCCTCCTCCTCCTCCGTGTGCATGGGCTCGGTGCTTGGCGCCCTTGCCGGGGACGCCCCTCGGGGCGGCATGGTCGATGGGGGCGGCGTGTTGGGGGTAGCCCTCAGTGGCTCCTCCTGCTGCTGTCCTCCTCCTGCAACCACGACAAGGTCAGCGCCAAAGGATCGTACCCCCGACGCACGTCGACGAGGGGTGAGTGATGAACTTACGCTGGGGGCTGTGCCGGGGGCTACTGTCCGGGCTGCTCAACACCACCAACAGTGTACCGGAAGTACCTGTTGGGGGCTGGCCGCTCGCCGAAGCCCTGGCCCTCTTCACCTGCTAGGCCAGCGTCTCCGCATCCCTGCAAAGAAGAAGAACATATCAAGACAAGCGGCACAGATTGAGGAGACGGAGATGACAAAAAGGAGTAAGATGCTTACTCGTCCTCCACCTACTCCTCTGCCGCCTTCCTCTTCCTCCTTGGGCTGAGGGACCCGAAATCGAAGACGACTCCCGCGTCGACATTTGCCGGAGGAGGGGAAGCTGATGGAGTCTCAGGACACCTGGACGAAGAAGAGGCAGTTGCTTTCTACTTCGCCACCGCGGCCTTCACCAACTTCTTCGCCGCCGCGGCCCTTGTCTGGCGCGCGGACCCCTGCTGGGCTTGCCGCGGTTGTACGGCCCTGCCGGGCCGGACCGGCTCGCTAGAGGTGGCCCGCCGCAGGATTCGCCCTCTCCCCAGGGCTGGGGGATCGACAGCCTCATCCTCCTCCTCCGACGACTCGTCGACCACATCTTCGAGGAGAGGGGCCCTGGTGCCGGCGCTGCTGGCTTCGCCAGCAGACTCCGCCCACTGGGCAAGCTCCTTCTCCTCTGCGGCCGCCGCGGCCCTGTCCTCCACGCCGCCGGGGCTACCGGCCTCCTTGGCGAGCTCCGCCTCCGCCGCCCTGGCGGCAATGTAGTCCAGCTCCGCCTGGGTGGTGTCCTGGACGAGCCGCGGCTCGGTGCTGACATACTTCTCCTCCAAGGTGTCAAAAAACTCCTGCACCTGATCCTCCGACGGCTCGTCCCAAGTTGGGACGAGGCCGTGCGCGTTGAACTCCGGCATCATGGCGATGATGTCGTTTCGACGCGAGTTGTGGCTCAGCGGGACCACCCCCGCCGGCAACTTAAATAAGGGGCCCTTGGCGACCTTGCCGGCCTTCGTGGCGGCCCTCATGGCCTTGCCGGACCGCTCGACCTCGCCGTCGCGGTTCACGTCGAGCTGGAAGAGCCGCTGGCAGAAGTGGGCGTGCCTGATACGTCTCCAACGTATCTATAATTTATGAAGTATTCATGTTGTTATATTATCTATCTTGGATGTTTAATGGGCTTTATTATACACTTTTATATGATTTTTGGGACTAACCTATTAACCTAGAGCCCAGTGCCAATTTCTGTTTTCTCCTTGTTTTAGAGTATCGCAGAAAAGGAAAACCAAACGGAGTCCAATTGACGTGCAACTTGACGGAGATCATTTTTGGACCAGAAGAAGCCCACGGAGTACCGGAAGTAGGCCAGAAGAGTCCCGGGCTGCCCACGAGGGTGGGGGGCGCGCCCACCCCCCTGGGGCGTGCCCCCTACCTCGTGGACAGCCCGGAAACCCCCTGATGTGAAATCAACGCCAACACCTCTCATATATACCCAAACTACCAGAAAGAAACCTAGATCGGAAGTTCCGCCGCCGCAAGCCTCTGTAGCCACGAGAAATCAATCTAGGCCCTCTCCGGCACCCTGCCGGAGGGGGCCATCATCACCGGTGGCCATGGAGGAGTATCCCGGAGGGTCCATCATCACCATGAAGGCCAAGGACCAGAGGGTGGAGGCCATGGAGGAGGAAGCACAAGGGGGAGAACCTCTCCTCCTCTCTCTTGGTGGCACCGGAGTGCCATCAGGAGGGGAATCATCACCATGGTGATCGTCTTCATCAACATCACCATCATCATCACCATCCTCATCTATTTTACGCGGTCCACTCTCCCACACCCCACTGTAATCCCTGCTTGAACATGGTGCTTTGTGCCACATATTATGATCCAATGATGTGTTGCCATCCTATGATGTTTTGAGTAGATATCTTTTGTCTATGGGTTGATTGATGATCTAGATTGGTATGAGTTGTATGTTTTACTTTGGTGCTGTCCTATGGTGCCCTCCGTATCGCGCAAGCATGAGGGGTTCCGCTGTAGGGTGTTGCAATACGTTCATGATTCGTTTATAGTGGGTTGGTGAGTGACTGAAACACAAACCCGAGTAAGAGGGATTGTTGCGTATGGGAATAAAGAGGACTTGATGCTTTAATGCTATGGTTGGGTTTTACCTTAATGATCTTTAGTAGTTGCGGATGCTTGCTAGAGTTCCAATCATAAGTGCATATGATCCAAGTAGAGAAAGTATGTTAGCTTATGCCTCTCCCTCATATGAAACTGCAATAGTGATTACCGGTCTTGTTAACGATTGCCTAGGACAATTCCGCACACCGATCCACCATTATTCCACACTCGCTATTTATAATATGTAGTAATATATTCTAACTTTATGATAACAGCACCTACTTTTATATTTTAGCTCTTCGATATCATACAAAGTTATCCTCTTCATACCCACAACGTAGTTTTATTTCTCGTTTCTAATTGGAAGCAAACGTTCGGTGTACGTAGAGTTGTATCAGTGGCAGATAGGGCTTGAGAGAATATTGATCTTACCTTTAGCTCCTTGTGGGTTCGACACTCCATACTTATCACTTCCACCTTTGTAAATTGCTACGATGATTCCCTGCACTTGGGGATTATCAAGCTCTTTTCTGGCGCCGTTGCCGGGGAGCAATAGCGTGGGGTTGATATTCTCGTGTGTGCTTGTTTGCTTTCTTCACTAAGTAGATTTTGTTTTTCCTTTTTATTTCTGTTTAGTTGTGGGTGAAACATACAAAAAAATTAAAGAATGAAAATACAAAAAAATTTACTTGCCTTTCATGCCTAAAAAGTTTTTCAAAAGGAGAAGTGATTGGAAAGTTATGCATTGAAGAAGTGAGGGTCGACCTTGAGCACTTGTGTTCATGCTCACGGAAACAACGTAGAATTTTTCATGGAAGTTTCTCTGTAAATAATTATACCCTTGTATATATCCATTGTATTATAAAAATAATGTGCCAAGCTTTGGTTTTAGGATGATTAGATTGCTTGTTTGCTATGTGCAGAACAAAAACAGAAACTTTGGCTGTAGTGCGTGAATTTACATTTTTTACTGGAAAGTAAAATGGGTCTGAAACTTTTTGCACGTTACTTCTGTACAAATTTTTCAAATTTTCATATTTATTTCATAATTTTAGGAGTTACAGAAGTTTGCTAAACTTCCAGATTACTACAGACTGTCCTGTTTAAGACAGATTCTGTTTTTGATGCATTGCTTGCTTGTTTTGATGAAACTATCAATTTCTATCAGTGGATTAAACCATGGAAAAGTTATATTACAGTAGCTATAATGCAAAAACAAAATATGAATTGGTTTGCAACAGTACTTATAGTAGTGATTTGCTTTGTTATACTAACGGATCTCACAAAGTTTTTTGTTAAGTTTTTGTGGATGAAGTGTTCGAAGAACGAGGAGTTACCGATGTGAGAAGAATAAAGAGAGGCAAAAGTTCAAGCTTGGGGATTCCCAAGGCACCCCAAGTAAATATTTCAAAGGATACTCAAGCATCTAAGCTTGGGGATGCCCCGGTTGGCATCCCATCTTACTTCTTCAACAAATATCGGTATACCTCGGTTTTTGTTTTGTTCACATGATTTGTGTCCTTTGTGTTTTTCTTTTTCTTCAAGCACCATGCTAGTGTGAGATGTCCCTTCATCAATTTTTATAATACTTCATGTTCTTCACTTATATCTTTTAAGTATGATCTTATAGAATTGCTCTTTGTGCTTCACTTAAATCTTTTCAGTATGGTTTTATAGAATGCTTCATGTGCTTCACTTATATATTTTGAGCTTGGATATTGGTTAGTCTATATTAATTGTAGAAATCTCATGAACTTCACTTATATATTTTGGAGTATGAATAATACCATCATTTAAAGTGGGTTTGGAAGAGTGTCAACTTTAGGAATTAGTGATCCCACTATTTTGGAGGGTGTTGAATCTTAGTGTGATATTTATGAAAGTGGATTTGGAAGAGTGTCAACTTTAGCTAGTAATGATTCCACTATTTCGGAAGAGGTTCCAATTGAGTATCAGAACAAAGTTGCTATCCATGTTGCTACTGAAAATTATTATGAGGGAGGAAGACATGCTTGTAGGAGTTGCAATAATATCAAGTTTCCTCTCTAAGTGCTTAAAGTTTTGAAGTTATACTTGTTTAGCCTTCCTATGCTAGTTGATTGTTGTTCTTATAAATTGTGTGCTCACAAAATCCCTAGGCATAGGAAGTGGTTTATATTTAAATGTGCTAGTCATATTCTTCAAGATGCTCTCTTTGTGCTTTAATTCCTATCTTTTATGTGAGCATCATTGAAATCATCATGCCTAGCTAAAAGGCATTAAAGAAAAGCGCTTGTTGGGAGACAACCCAATATTTACCCTTACTGTTTTTGTGTGTTTACATGATTAATCTACTGTAGTAATCATGTTTTATAGCTTTTGTTTCAATAAAGTGCCAAGTAAGACCTTTGGGAAGACTTGGGTGAAAGTTAATGTGATCTTGCTGTAAAAAACAGAAACTTTGCGCTCACGAGAATAGATGTCATTTTTTACAGAAGAGTGATTTTGAGTTGATTATTTTTGCAGAAGATTAATAGACAAATTCCTCACGTCCTCCAATTTATTTAATAATTTTTGGAGTAGCAGAAGTATGGTTATTGTTCAGATCATTACAGACTGTTCTGTTTCTGACAGATTCTGTTTTCATTGCATAGTTTGCTTGTTTTCTAGTTTCTATGGCTTATATTCCTCAATATAAATTGTAGAAATGATATGGTACAGTAGGAATTGTGTGAGAACAATTATGAACCTTGTCTTTGACAGCACCAAAGTGAATGGTTTGCTCTTTATCATACTAACCTATCTCACGAAGTTACGTTAAGTTTTGTGTGATTGAAGTTTTCAAGCTTTGGGTGAGATATGAGGAGAATAAGGAGTGGAAAGACCCTAAGCTTGGGGATGCCCAAGGCACCCCAAGGTAATATTCAAGGAAGACTCAAGCGCCTAAGCTTGGGGATGCCCCGGAAGGCATCCCCTCTTTCGTCTTCAAAACTATCGGTATACCTTACTCGGAGCTATATTTTTATTCGTCACATGATATGTGTTTTGCTTGGAGCGTATTTTCAATTTCACTTGTTGTTTGAATAAAATCATTGGATCTGAAATATTTAATAAAAAGAATCCTCCCATGGCTAGTTAATTATTTGACTACTCAGTGTTCTTCACTCATATCTTTTGGAGTAGTTTGTCATTTACTCATGTGCTTCACGTATATCCTATGAGTAAATGGTTGAATAAATTGAATGTCATAAACCTGAATTTATATATGTTTCATATGCTTATAACATGGGGAGTAATGACTTCACACATAATAAGTATAGGTATTAAACTTATTGAAAGTTAGCAAACGTAGAATTGGTCACTTGAACAATTCATGAAAGAATATGGAAGGAAGAGAGGTTTCACATATAAATATACTATCTTGGACATCTTTTATGATTGGGAGCACTCATTAAAATATGACATGCTAAAGAGTTGATGTTGGACAAGGAAGACAACGTAATGGGTTATGTTTTCTTACATCTGAAATAAAGTATATTGTCATGGATCATCCAACATGTTGAGCTTGCCTTTCCCCCTCATGCTAGGCAAATTCTTTGCACCATGTAGAGATACTACTTATGCTTCCAAATACCCTTAAAACCAGTTTTGCCGTGAGAGTCCACCATATCTACCTATGGATTGAGTAAGATCCTTCAAGTAAGTTGTCATCGGTGCAAGCAATAAAGTTGCTCACTAAATATGTATGATTGATTGGTGTGGAGGAAATAAGCTTTATACGATCTTGTGATGTGGAAGAAATAAAAGCGACGGACTGCATAATAAAGGTCCATACCACAAGTGGCAATATAAAGTGACGTTCTTTCGCATTAAGATTTTGTGCATCCAACCCTGAAAGCGCATGGCAACCTCTGCTTCCCTCTGCGAAGGGCCTATATTTTACTTCTATCTTCTACCTTATGCAAGAGTCATGGTGATCTTCACCTTTCCTTTTTACATTTTATCCTATGGCAAGCACAGGATGTTGGAAGGATCCTAATATATATATCTAATTGGATGTAAGTTAGCATGAGCTATTATTGTTGACATTACCCTTGAGGTAAAAGGTTGGGAGGCCAAACTATAAGCCCCTATCTTTCTCTGTGTCCGATTAAAACTCCATAACCACAAGTATTGCATGAGTGTTAGCAATTGTGAAAGACTAAATTATAGTTGAGTATGTGGACTTGCTAAATCAAAGCTCTGACATAGACTCTTCCTGAAAATAAGATGAATTGTAATTGTTTGATGACTGATAACACGGTTTGTTAGTTTTCAAGAAAGTTTATGATCTATACTTTAACATGTGAACAGCTTGTTACTTTATCATGAGAAGTTTTATGAGATGGGCTACTGTTATGACATATAATGATGCTAGAAAAGGTGATTGAAATTATCATTGATCAAACTTGTGCACCCGCTAGCATTCACACTTCATAAATTATTTCTTTTATCATTTACCTACTCGAGCACAAGCAGGAATTAAGCTTGGGGATGCTGATACGTCTCCTACGTATCTATAATTTATGAAGTATTCATGCTGTTATATTATCTATCTTGGATGTTTAATGGGCTTTATTATACACTTTTATATGATTTTTGGGACTAACCTATTAACCTAGAGCCTAGTGCCAGTTTCTGTTTTCTCCTTGTTTTAGAGTATCGCAGAAAAGGAAAACCAAACGGAGTCCAATTGACGTGCAACTTGACGGAGATCATTTTTGGACCAGAAGAAGCCCACGGAGTACCGGAAGTAGGCCAGAAGAGTCCCGGGCTACCCACGAGGGTCGGGGGCACGCCCACCCCCCTGGGGCGCGCCCCCTGCCTCGTGGACAGCCCGGAAACCCCCCTGGGGTGAAATCAACGCCAACACCTCTCATATATACCCAAACTTCCAGAAAGAAACCTAGATCGGAAGTTCTGCCGCCACAAGCCTCTATAGCCACGAGAAATCAATCTAGGCCCTCTCCGGCACCCTGTCGGAGGGGGCCATCATCACCGGTGGCCATGGAGGAGTATCCCGGAGGGGCCATCATCACCATGTAGGCCAAGGACCAGAGGGTGGAGGCCATGGAGGAGGAAGCACAAGGGGGAGAACCTCTCCTCCTCTCTCTTGGTGGCACCGGAGTGCCATCAGGAGGGGAATCATCACCACGGTGATCGTCTTCATCAACATCACCATCCTCATCTATTGTACGCGGTCCACTCTCCCACACCCCGCTGTAATCCCTACTTGAACATGGTGCTTTATGCCACATATTATGATCCAATGATGTGTTGCCATCCTATGATGTTTTGAGTAGATATCTTTTGTGTTGATTGATGATCTAGATTGGTATGAGTTGTATGTTTTACTTTGATGCTGTCCTATGGTGCCCTCCGTGTCGCGCAAGCGTGAGGGGTTCCGCTGTAGGGTGTTGCAATACGTTCATGATTCGCTTATAGTGGGTTGGTGAGTGACTGAAACACAAACCTGAGTAAGAGGGATTGTTGCGTATGGGAATAAAGAGGACTTGATGCTTTAATGCTATGGTTGGGTTTTACCTTAATGATCTTTAGTAGTTGCGGATGCTTGCTAGAGTTCCAATCATAAGTGCATATGATCCAAGTAGAGAAAGTATGTTAGCTTATGCCTCTCCCTCATATGAAACTGCAATAGTGATTACCGGTCTTGTTAACGATTGCCTAGGACAATTCCGCACACCGATCCACCATTATTCCACACTCGCTATTTATAATATTTAGTAATATATTCTAACTTTATGATAACAGCACCTACTTCTATATTTTAGCTCTTCGATATCATACAAAGTTATCCTCTTCATACCCACAACGTAGTTTTATTTCTCGTTTCTAATTGGAAGCGAACGTTCAGTGTACGTAGAGTCGTATCAGTGGCAGATAGGGCTTGAGAGAATATTGATCTTACCTTTAGCTCCTTGTGGGTTCGACACTCCATACTTATCACTTACACCTTTGGAAATTGCTGCGATGAGTCCCTACACTTGGGGATTATCAGTGCCCCATCACCGTGAGGTTGTGGTCCAAGCCAGGGCGGAGCCTCATGATGTCGGTGGCATTCGTGAAGAGCCAGGCCGACCTCCCCTTGTTGTGCAGCGGAGCGATTCGGCGGCGGATGAAATCCGCCCCGATCATCTCAAGGGTGAGCCCGGCCTCGGTGAGACGAAGAATCCTGGTGGTGGCGATCGTGAGCTTCTTGTCGTTGACGTCAACATCACTCCAGTCATTCCTGCGGACCGGCGGTGCGTGGCTGACCCAGCAAAAGTCCTGCGGGTCCTTCTCTTCAATCCAGCACCACCGGCCCCGCCACTCCTCCCACCTCTCCTTCTGGGCGCCGTCCGGATATGCCCCTTTCTCCTGGGTCCTTGGGATCCAGGCGACACAACCGGAAATGGCGCCCCCCTTTTGGATGTGAGGGAAGAAGTAGTGGCGGAAGAGCGCCGTTTTGGGATGCACCCCGGTGAAGCCCTCGCAGAGGTGCGCGAAAAGAGCCATGCACGCCATGGCATTTGGAGTAAAATCTAGAAGGCGGAAGCCATAGGTGTGCATGATGTCGCTGAAGAAATCGGAGAAAGGGGGACAGAGCCCGCAGGAGAAGTAATCGATGAAGAATGGGTACCAATTCGGGCCGGCTTCGGCGAAGGCGGCAGGGATGACGCGCATGGCCGGATGCCCCATCGTCTCGCTTCCCGTCTTGCACCCCCATAGGTGCTTATAGTAGTCCCAGAGTTCGACCGCGTCGACCTTCGACCGGAAGTAGGCGTGCTGCATCCGCCGCACCGCCAGCTCGCTCTCCGGCGGCTCCTTCTCCCCGGTGTCCTTGTCCTCTCCCTTGCCTCTGCTGGTCTTGGGTGCCATGGCGGCTGCGGGAGGCGAGGAATGGAGGATGGCGAAGGCACAGCGGCGGCGAGCGAAGGCAACAACTTGAGAAGGAGGAAGAAGGGGACGGCGGTTCCGAGATTGGGGAAAGCACGGAGGGTAAATGAGCAGCGCGCCCACGGTTATTCCTTTTTACGGGGAAGGCGCGGGCCGCCTCTTTTCCCATTAACTGCGACGTGACGCATGCGTGCGGGAACTGCCCCACGCATGACCCCCACGTCACGCACGACCCTCCACGTCGCGCGTTCAACGCGGGTCGTGGGGAAACGCAGCGGACGAAACAATTACTACGGTAAAAATCTGCCCCACCTCCCCGCGCACCGTTCTGGGCCTGACCCAACAACGCGTTGAACTTATGTGTGGCCCAGACCCGGGGGCTCCTGTCGGTGTAAAAAAGTAGGGGCTCTCCTTTTGACCGCTTTACTTGTGCACGGGCAGTCAAAGCCGCGTGCCGCGGCCGCACTTAGCAGGGCAGACGAGGGAAGCCGGAGAGAAGCCGAAGCACAAGGCAACCAAGGCGACGCCAAGACCAGAAGCATAAAAGAGCAAAGGGGCGAGGTGGACTCCCCCGGCAAGAGCCTTGCTGGGGCGGCCTCCACGGCCCCTGCAAGAGCTTTGCCGGGGCAACTTGCCCAACGCCTGCAGAGCGAGCCACCCTTGAGCCCAAGGGTTCCAAATGCCGTCAACAACTACATTGGAACCAGGGCTCGGGAGGCACCTCCGTGGTGGCATGCAGATCTTTGTCAAGATCATAAATACACAGGATCAGATGAGGACCAGAAGACGGCGACCCTCGGCGGGATCCTAGCCGAGGAAATCCACAAGACCCCCGGCAAGCGCCTTGCCGGGGACAACTGCAACACCACGGCAAGACCCTTGCCGGGCCCCCGGCAAGACTCTTGCCGAGGGCATCAGCCAGGCCTGCGCCTGCCAAGACTCCACCGCCGTCCCCAAGCAGCTGCTAGCTCAACCAACTGGGCAGGCACCTACGTGGCGACGGGCGGCCTCTACACCGACCCAGCAAGCACCTGCGTGGTGGCATGCAGATCTTCGTGAAGGCCCTGCCACCGCGCCACCTCAGCAGCCTGCCTGCCTACATGGCATTGCACGCATCGCTGGCCTGGGTGCGTGTCAAAGCGAGGCGGAGCAGCGACGGACGGGACGGGCCTCGTTCCCGTCCCCGATAAAGCTAATGGACACTTAAGTAGCGCATTGAATGCGCTTTGTCCCGTAATGCCGAGCGATAAGCTCGCGCACTGTACACCTTTCCACCTCCTGTGTGCCACTGTGACAACCCCTTTTTCCTATAAAAGGAGGCCCGAGGCGACCAAGAGAAGGATTCAGCTCTTTGGAACTACGCAGCCACAATAGCTAGTTCGAGAGCTCAAGAACACTCTGAAATACACACCAAAGCAGGACTAGGGTATTACGCATCCTCGCGGCCCGAACCTGGGTAAACGATCCTTGTGCTGGCTCTTATACCTGCTCTTCTCACAACCCCGCGCCTGCCAACCGTAGAAGGGATTCCAGTGATCCCATAGGTGTTGTTTCCACCGACAACTGGTTTAAAGGATTTTGGATGCACAAGTAGAGGTCGTACTTAGTGCAAAATGAAGGCTAGCAAAAAGATTGAGAAGCGACCAACCAAGAAACGAATAATCTCATAAGCAAGCATTAAGCATAATTAACACCGAATAATGAACCACAAGTAGGATATAATTTTCATTGCATGATTATTGACTTTCGTGCATGCATAGGGAATCACATACCTTAACACCAATATTCTTACTAGAGCACAATTACTCATCAACATAACTCACATATCACATCATCATATCTCAAAACTATTACTAAGAATCAAGTTTATTTTGTCCAATGATCTTCATGACTTTTTCTTTTTTCTTTATCCTTCTTGGATATCTATCACTTTGGGACTAATTTTCATGTGTTGCTTTTCATAAGCTCAAACAAATATAAGTGAAGATCATGAGCATAACAAATTTTCGTTCTCTCAAAATAATTTAAGTGAAGCTAGAGAGAATTTCCTTCAAATTTTACTAACTCTCAAATAAATCTAAGTTAAGCAAGAGAGCATTTATTCAAAAATACTAAGCACACCGTGCTCAAAAAGATATAAGTGAAGCACTAGAGCAAGTCCTAGCTCATAAAAGATTTAAGTGAAGCATAGAGAGCAATTCAAACAAATCATGATATAATTTTTGATCTCTCAAATAGATGTGTCCAGCAAGGATTGATGACTTAAAACACAAAATAAAACAAGCAAAGACTCATATCATACAAGACGCTCCAAGCAAAACACATACCATGTGACGAATAAAAATATAGCCTCAAGTAAAATACCAATAGTTGTTGGAAGAAAGGGGGGATGCCACTCGGGGGCATCCCCAAGCTTAGTTGGTTATTCATTCTTGGATAATAGCTTGGGATGCCGGGGCATCCCCAAGCTTAGGCTCTTACATCCTTCCTTCATCCATCGTAAGATAACCCAAAACTTGAAAACTTCAATCACACAAAACTCAACAAAACCTTTGTGAGATCAGTTAGTATAAGAAAGCAAACCACTACTATAAGTGCTGTATCAAACCAATTCATATTTTGTTTTTGTATTATATCTACTGTATTCCAACTTTTCTATGGCAAAAACTCATCGAAGAAAACCATAGAGCCATCAAAATAAGCACACAACACAAAGAAAACAGGATCTGTCAAAACAGAACAGTCTGTAGTAATCTGACTTTTGCGAATACTTCTGGAACTCCAAATATTCAACCAAAATAGGAAGACCAGGGTAATTTATATATTAATCTTCTGCAAAAAGAATCAGGGCAAAAGCTCTTTTCTGTGATTTATGAAAATTATTTTCGTGAGCGTAAAGTTTCTGTCTTCTTCAGCAAGATGAAACAACTATCACCCAAGAAGATCCTATTGGTTCTACTTGGCACAAACACTAATTAAAACACAAAAACACAATCATAACAGTAGCATAATTGTTTTAACACACAAGAACAGCAAGCAAAAAGCAAAAATAAATTTTATTCATTGGGTTGCCTCCCAACAAGCGCTATAGTTTTACGCCCTTAGCTAGGCATATAGCAAGGATCAAAGTTTTGTCATCCTTCTTCTTCTTAGTTTTCTTTGGGGTATTTTTATCAGGAGGTTTTGTAAACACAACATAAAACATATTATCCATAGAAACTTTAGCATTCCTTATCTGGTTTTCATCATAACCCCTTTGATTTCCCGCAACAATCCAAGAATAGTGTTGATTAACATTATGAAAAACTTGTTGGATTATTTCTAGAACGGGGACCTCCTTTTTAAGATTCTCGTCAAAGATCTTATTATCCCCAAGAAAATGCCTTAGTGCATAGTCACTATTATAAAGAATTTCATCTATTATGGGTTTTTCACGATTCATACCATAAAAGTCAAAGATTTCCCTAGCTTCCCGAATTATGTAGTCAAATTCGTTCATAAGAACGAGAGTGGCCAACTTTTTGGCTCTGGGATTCTTCATTTCGGGAAGCTCAAAAAACAATATTTGCAAAGTAGGATGAGTGCGGATAAATTTACTTTCAAGTTTCAGAACTAGTGCTGAAATAGCATCCGCATAAGATCTAGTAGTTTTAAGTATAGGAGCATCATCAAGACTAAGATTTCCAACACAATTGAAAAATTCTTGGATACGTTCTTTTCCCATAACATTCCCTTGCCCCAAGATAAAAGTTATAGCATCCAGATTGCCTATACGTCCAATCTTAGGAGCCAGGGCATCATCTGTTGGTGCCATACCAAAATCACTCATGATTGCAAGCAGAGAATAGACCTGACAAGAAAACGGCAAACGGAAAAAGAGAGGCGAATAAAACGGCAAATTTTTGTGAAGTGGGGGAGATGAAAACGAGAGGCAAATGGCAAATAAAGTAAATTGCAACGAGATGAGCTTTGTGATTAGGAACCTGGTTATGTTGAAGATCCTCCCCGGCAACGGCGCCAGAAAATTCCCTTGATGATGTTTGCCAAGACTACATCGGTGTTTCCCCCAAGAGGAGAGGATGATGTAGCACATCAACGGTAGGTATTTCCCTCAGTAATGAAACCAAGGTATCGAACCAGTAGGAGAACCAAGCAACACAACGTAAACAGCCCCTGCACGCAAATAACAACCACTCGCAACCCGACGTGTTAAAGGGGTTGTCAATCCCTTTCGGGTAACGACGCCAGAAGGCACGATGACGGGAGAAAATTATAATAAATTGAAATAATAGATCGCAAATAAAATAAATGGAGCAAGATATTTTTGTATTTTTGGTTTAATAGATCTGAATAAAAACACAAAGGAAAAATAGATCGCCAGGCAAATATATGAGAAATAAGACCCGAGGGCCGTAGGTTTCACTAGTGGCTTCTCTCGAGAAAAATAGCAAACGGTGGGTAAACAAATTATTGTTGGGAAATTGATAGAACTTCAAATAATTATGACGATATCCAGGCAATGATCATTACATAGGCATCACGTCCAAGATTAGTAGACCAACTCCTGCCTGCATCTACTACTATTACTCCACACATCTCCCGCTATCCAGCATGCATCTAGTGTATTAAGTTCATGGAAAAATGGAGTAATGCAATAAGAACGATGACATGATGTAGACAAGATCTGTTTATCAATATGGCGGTAGATATAGATCTTGTCTTTTTATCCTTAGTCGCAACGATAAATACCTGTCGGTTCCCTTTCTGTCACTGGGATCAAGCACCGTAAGATCGAACCCACTACCGGGCACCTCTTCCCATTGCAAGATACATAGATCAAGTTGGCCAAACAAAACCCAAATATCGGAGAAGAAATACGAGGCTATAAGAGATCAAAGAAACTCAAATAACTTTCATGGATATAAAAAGATATAACTGATCATAAACTCGAAGTTCATCAGATCCCAACAAACACACCGCAAAAGAGTTACATCATATGGATCTCCAAGAGACCATTGTATTGAGAATTCAGCGAGAGGGAGGGAGCCATCTAGCTACTAACTACGGACCCGAAGGTCTACAAAGAACTACTCACACATCATAGGAGAGGCACCAATGGAAGTGGTGAACCCCTCCGTGATGGTGTCTAGATTGGATCTGGTGGTTCTGGACTCTGCGGCGGTTGGATGAATATTTCATCGACTCACCTAGGGTTTGTGGATTTTTGGGGTATTTATAGAGCAAAGAGACGGTCCGGGGGGCACCCGAGGTGGGCACAACCCACCAGGGCACGCCCTGGTGGGTTGTGCCCCCCCTCGGGGCACCCCCCAGGTGCAACCAGGGCCCAATGCCTTCCTTCTGTCCCATAAAAAATCATCGTGGAGTTTCGTGGCATTTGGACTCCGTTTGATATTGATTTCCTGTGATGTAAAAAACATGGAAAAAACAGCAACTGGCACTTGGCACTACGTCAATAGGTCAGTACCAAAAAATGATATAAAATGACTATAAAATGATTATAAAACATCCAAGATTGATAATAAAACAGCATGGAACAATCGACAATTATAGATACGGACATATCAAAGACCTCAGTGAAGCGACTTATATATTGGGCATCAAGATCTATAGGGATAGATCAAGATGCTTAATAGGACTTTCACAAAGCACATACCTTGACAACATTTTGAAGAAGTTCAAAATGAATCAGTCAAAGAAAGGTTTCTTGCCTGTGTTGCAAGGTGTGAAGTTGAGTAAGACTCAAAACCAAACCACGGCAGAAGATAGAGAGAGAATGAAAGTCATTCCCTATGCCTCAGCCATAGGTTCTATAAAGTATGCCATGTTGTGTACCAAACCTGTTGTGTACCTTGCCATGAGTTTGGCAAGGTGGTACAATAGTGATCCAGGAGTAGATCACTGGACAGCGGTCAAAATTATCCTTAGAGGACTAAGGAAATGTTTCTCGGCTATGGAGGTAATAAAGGGTACGTCGTAATGGGTTACATCGATGTAAGCTTTAAAGCTAATCTAGATGATTTTGAGTCTCAGTCTGGATACATATTGAAAGTGGGAGCAATTAGCTAGAGTAGCTCCGTGCAGAGCATTGTAGACATAGAAAATTGCAAAATACATATGGATCTGAATGTGGCAGACCCGTTGACTAAACCTCTCTCACAAGCAAAACATGGTCACACCTTAGTGCTCTTTGGGTGTTAATCACATGGCGAAGTGAACTAGATTATTAACTCTAGTAAACTCTTTGGGTGTTAGTCACATGACGATGTGAACTATGGGTGTTAATCACATGACGATGTGAACTATTGGTGTTAATCACATGGTGATGTAAACTAGATTATTGACTCTAGTGCAAGTGGGAGACTGAAGGAAATATGCCCTAGAGGCAATAATAAAGTTGTTATTTTATATTTCCTTTTTCATGATAAAGGTTTATTATTCATGCTAGAATTGTATTGATCGGAAACCTAAATACATGTGTGAATACATAAACAAATACCGTGTCCCTAGTAAGCCTCTACTAGACTAGCTAGTTGATCAAATATGTTTAAGGTTTCCTAACCATAGACATGTGTTGTCATTCGATAACGGGATCACATCATTAGGAGAATGATGTGATGGACAAGACGCATCCGTTAGCTTAGCATTTTGATCGTTCAGTTTATTGCTATTGCTTTCTTCATGTCAAATACATATTCCTTCGACTATGAGACTATGCAACTCCCGGATACCAGAGGAATACCTTGTGTGCTATCAAACGTCACAACGTAACTGGGTGATCATAAAGATGCTCTACAGGTATCTCTGAAGGTGTTTGTTGAGTTGGCATAGATCGAGATTAGGATTTGTCACTCCAAGTATCGGAGAGGTATGTTTGGGCCCTCTCGGTACTACACATCATAAGAAGCCTTGCAAGCAAAGTAACTAATGAGTTAGTTACAGGATGATGTATTACGAAACAAGTAAAGAGACTTGCCAGTAACAAGATTGAACTAGGTATGAAGATACCGACGATCGAATCTCGGGCAAGGAACATATCGATGGACAAAGGGAATTATGTATGTTGTCATAACGGTTCGACCAATAAAGATCTTCATAGAATATGTAGGAGCCAATATGGGCATCCAGGTTCCGCTATTGGTTATTGACCGGAGAGGTGTCTCGGTCATGTCTACATAGTTCTCGAACCCGTAGGGTCCGTGATACGTCTCCAACGTATCTATAATTTTTGATTGTACAATGTTGTTATATTATCAATCTTGGATGTTTTATAATCATTTTATAGTCACTTTATAGTCATTTTATATCACTTTTTGGTACTAACGTATTGACATAGTGCCAAGTGCCAGTTGCTATTTTCTGCATGTTTTTTACATCGCAGGAAATCAATATCAGACGGAGTCCAAACACAAAGAAACTCCACGGAGATTTTTTTTGGACCAGAAGGAACATAATGGGCCCTGGCTGCGCATGGGGGGTGCCTCGAGGAGGGAACAACCCACCAGGGTACGCCAGGAAGCCCAGGCGCGCCCTGGTGGGTTGTGCCCACCTCGGGTGCCCCCCAGACCGCCTCTTTGCTCTATAAATACCCCAATATTCCAGAAACCCTAGGGGAGTTGACGAAATATTCATCCAGCCGCCGCAGAGTCCAGAACCACCAGATCCAATCTAGACACCATCTCGGATGGGGTTCACCACCTCCATTGGTGCCTCTTCGATGATGCGTGAGTAGTTCTTTGCAGACCTTCAGGTCCGTAGTTAGTAGCTAGATGGCTTCCTCTCTCTTGCTGAATTCTCAATACAATGGTCTCTTGGAGATCCATATGATGTAACTCTTTTGCGGTGTGTTTGTTGGGATCGATGAACTTTGAGTTTATGATCAGATCTATCTTTTTATATCCATGAAAGCTATTTGAGTTTCTTTGATCTCTTATATGCATGATTGCTTATAGCCTCGTATTTCTTCTCCGATATTTGGGTTTTGTTTGGCCAACATGATCTATTTATCTTGCAATGGGAAGAGGTGCTTTGTAGTGGGTTCGATCTTACGGTGCTTGATCCCAGTGATAGAAGGGGAACCGACACGTATGTATCATTGCTACTAAGGGTAAAACGATGGGGTCTATCTCTACATAGATAGACCTTGTCTACATCATGTCATCGTTCTTATTGCATTACTCCGTTTTTCCATGAACTTAATACACTAGATGCATGCTAGATAGCGGTCGATGTGTGGAGTAATAGTAGTAGATGCAGGCAGGAGTCGGTCTACTAATCTTTGACGTGATGCCTATATAATGATCATTGCCTGGATATCGTCATGATTATTTGAAGTTCTATCAATTGCCCAACAGTAATTTGTTCACCCACCGTTTGCTATTTTTCTCGAGAGAAGCCACTAGTGAAACCTACGGCCCCCGGGTCTCTTTCTCATATATTTGCCTTTGCGATCTAGTTTTTCCTTGCATTTATTTTCAGATCTACTAAACCAAAAATATAAAAATACCTTGCTGTGTTTTATTTCTATTTATTTTATTTGGCGTTCGATCTATCAATCTACTACAATTTATCTCACGTCCGTCTGCCTATCTTGAGGCGCCGTACACTGGAAGGGATTGACAACCCCTCTAACATGTCAGGTTGCGAGGATTTCTTATCTGTGTGCAGGGGCTATTTACGTTGTGTTGCTTGGTTCTCCTACTGGTTCGATAACCTTGGTTTCATATCTGAGGGAAATACCTACCGCCGCTGTGCTGCATCATCCCTTCCTCTTTGGGGAAACACCGACGTAGCTTCAAGCGACGTCAAAAGGAATTTCTGGCACCGTTGCCGGGGAGAATCAAGTCAAGATAGCCCCCCCGTCAACATGCAATTTCTGGCGCCGTTGCCGGGGAGGATCTTCAACATATACCAGGTTCCTAATCACAAATCTCATCTCCTCGCAATTTACATTATTTGCCATTTGCCTCTCGTTTTCCTCTCCCCCACTTCACAAAAATTTGCCGTTTTATTCGCCTCTCTTTTTCGTTCGCCGTTTTCTTGCTTTCCAGTCTTGATGGCTAGCGTTCCTACTCCTCCTTTGTCACCCGATTTTGAAGTTCTTTACTTCAAGCAAAGACAAGGAGAAAATTTGAAAGATGCCTGGTATAGGCTTATGGAATCGTATCGTATTTCTAGTTTAAAGGGGGATGCTAAGGTTTTGCTTCGTAATTTTTACATGGGATTGGCTTTGCATCATAGACAACTTCTGGATTTTTGCCACCAAAGGGAATTTTATTGAGCTTGATGCCAATGCTGCCTATGAAATTTTAGAAGGAATTTTAGGAATTCCACCTCAAAAGAAGGGGTTTTCTTTTACCCCTGAGGGAGTTCAAATGTTGGATAAACTTGGTGATTTGCATAAACATATGGTTGAAATACAGAAATATAATGAACCCCTCAAACACCTCAATGGTAGTATCAATCGCATGAATACCCTGATTACTCTTTGCAACAAGCGATTGGATATTTTGGATCTTAAGATGGTCTCTTTTCCGGAAAATTTAGGGAAGCGTAAAGAGCCTCCCGGGTTTGAGAAAACCCTTACAAAAGTTGCCAAAACTTTGGAAGACAAAAGTTAGATCCTTGCTTTATGCCTAGCTAAGGGCGTAGAACTATAGCGCTTGTTGGGAGGCAACCCAATGAATAAATTTTGTTTTTTACTTTTTGCTTTCTGTTCTTGAGTGTTAGCACAATTATGCTACTGTTATGATTGTGTTTTTTGTGTTTTAATTAGTGTTTGTGCCAAGTAGAACCGTTAGGATCTTCTTGGGTGATAGTTGTTTGATCTTGCTGAAAAACAGAAACTTTTGCGCTCAAAAAAATAATTGTTAAAAATCATCAGAACATGATAAAATGCCAATTATTTTTGCAGAAGATTAATATAAAAATTACCCAGCTCATCCTAGTTTTTCAGAATTTTTGGAGTTACAGAAGTATTCGAAAAAGTCAGATTGCTACAGACTGTTCCGTTTTGACAGATTCTGTTTTCTTTGCGTTGTGTGCTTATTTTGATGGCTCTATGGTTTTTCTTTAATGAGTTTTTGCCATAGAAAAGTTGAAATACAGTAGATATAATGCAAAAACAAAATATGAATTGGTTTAATACAACACTTTTAGTAGTGGTTTGCTTTCTTATACTAACGGATCTCACGAAGGTTTTGTGGAGTTTTGTGTGATTGAAGTTTCCAAGTTTTGGGTTATCTTACAATGGATGAAGGAAGGATAGAAGAGCCTAAGCTTGGGGATACCCCGGAATCCCAAGCTATTATCCAGAAATGAGTAACCAACTAAGCTTGGGGATGCCCCCGAGTGGCATCCCCTCTTTTTTCTAACGACCATCGTTATTTTACTCGAAGCTATATTTTTATTCACCACATAATATGTGTTTTGCTTGGAGCGTCTTGTATGATTTGAGTCTTTGCTTGTTTTATTTTGTGTTTTAAGTCTTAATCCCTTGCTGGAAACACCTATTTGGGAGAGCCAAAATTATGTCATGACTTGTTAGAATTGCTCTCTATGCTTCACTTAAATTTTTATGAGCTATGGACTTGCTCTAGTGCTTCACTTATATCTTTTTTAGCACGGTGTGCTTAGTATTTTTGAAGAAATGCTCTCTTGCTTCACTTATATTTATTTGAGAGTTAGTAAAATTTTGAAGAAATTCTCTCTTGCTTCACTTAAATTATTTTGAGAGAAAGAAAAGAAAAATTATGCTCATGATATTCACTCATATTTGTTTGAGCTTATGAAAAGCAACACATGAAATTAGTCCCAAAGTGATAGATATCCAAGAAGGATATAATAAAAACTTTCATGAAGATCATTGGACAAAATAGACTTGATTCTTAGTAATAGTTTTGAGATATGATGATGTGATATGTGAGTTATGTTGATGAGTAATTATGCTTTAGTAAGAATATTGGTGTTAAGGTTTGTGATTCCCTATGCAAGCACGAAAGTCAATAGTCATGCAATGAAATTATATCCTACTTGTGGTGCATTATTCGGTGTTAATTATGCTTAATGCTTGCTTATGAGATTATTCGTTTCTTGGTTGGTCGCTTCTCAATCTTTTGCTAGCCTTCATTTTGCACCAAGTATGATCTCTACTTGTGCATCCAAAATCCTTTAAACCAGTTTTGCCACATGAGTCCACTATATCTACCTATATGCGGTATTCTTTTGCCGTTATAAGAAAATTTGCATGTGCCATCTCTAATTTTCAAAATAAACTTCTCTTTTGTGTATTTGTTTCGCTCGCGGAGCGGTGAGGGGTGGCTAATATTTTCCATGCTAGATGTGTTATTCTCACGATGAGTGTTTATTCACTTGTCATTGCACGAGAGTAAGGCAAAGGTTTTAGGGATGCCCAGTCCCGAAATGGAAAAAATGAATTTACTTTATGTTGTCAAATAATAAATTCCTTGGGAAGTGTTGGTATGGAGGGGAACCGTGGATACGGCTAGCCATGGAAAGTGAAAGTATGGTGGAAAAAGGAATAAACTTTATTTTCTGTTTGGGAACCGCCTATGATATATCTAGCATGGAAAGTGTTGGGAACTCTAAGTCATTTTCGTTGGTGGGATGGATACACCTCCCAAAATGTTTTTGTCTCTAATTTTTTCGCTTTGAGCTTTGGCACCTCTACAAATCCCTACTTCCCTCTGCGAAGGGCCTTTCTTTTACTTTATGCAATTTTTATTTTGAATTTGAGTCTCCATTTTCTCTTATAAAAAGCACCAACTAGGAGGCAATATGATCGTACTTTAGTATTGGGTGTAGTTAATATGCGAGTGTGTTTCATGAATGGATCAATGGTTGAGCATGATGCGCTAGGGATAACTTATTTTAGCATTGATATTTTGAAAGACTTGGTTGCTTGTTGATATGCTTGAGTATCTAAATTATTATGTCAAAACTAGACTATTGCTTTGAATCACATAAAAGTCCAATTGTCCATGCTATAAAGAAAAGAATATCATATGACATGTTAGGCAGCATTCCACATCAAAAATTCTGTTTTTATCACTTACCTACTCGAGGACGAGTAGGAGTTAAGCTTGGGGATGCTGATACGTCTCCAACGTGTCTATAATTTTTTATTGTTCCATGCTATTATATTATCAATCTTGGATGTTTTATAACCATTTTATAGTCATTTTATATCATTTTTTGGTACTAACCTATTGACATAGTGCCAAGTGCCAGTTGCTATTTTCTGCATGTTTTTTACAACGCATGAAACCAATATCAGACGGAGTCCAAACGCAACGAAACTCCACGAAGATTTTTTTGGGACCATAAGGAACATAATGGGCCCTGGCTGCGCCTGGGGGGTGCCTCGAGGAGGGCACAAACCACCAGGGTGCGCCAAGAGGCCCAGGCGCGCCCTGGTGGGTTGTGCCCACCTCGGGTGCCCCTCGGACCGCCTCTTTGCTCTATAAATACCCCAATATTCCAGAAACCCTAGGGGAGTCAACGAAATATTCATCCAGCCGCCGCAAAGTCCAGAACCACCAGATTCAATCTAGACACCATCTCGGATGTGGTTCACCACCTCCATTGGTGCCTCTCCGATGATGCGTGAGTAGTTCTTTGTCGACCTTTGGGTCCGTAGTTAGTAGCTAGACGGCTTCCTCTCTCTCACTGAATTCTCAATACAATGGTCTCTTGGAGATCCATATGATGTTACTCTTTTGCGGTGTGTTTTTTGGGATCGATGAACTTTGATTTTATGACCAGATCTATCTTTTTATATCCATGAAAGTTATTTGAGTTTCTTTGATCTCTTATATGCATGATTACTTATAGCCTCGTATTTCTTCTCTGATATTTGGGTTTTGTTTGGCCAACTTGATCTATTTATCTTGCAATGGGAAGAGGTGCTTTGTAGTGGGTTCGATATTACGGTGCTTGATCCCAGTGATAGAAGGGCAACCGACACGTATGTATCGTTGCTACTAAGGATAAAACGATGGGGTCTATCTCTACATAGATAGATCTTGTCTACATCATGTCATCGTTCTTATTGCATTACTCTGTTTTTCCATGAACTTAATACACTAGATGCATGCTGGATAGCGGTCGATGTGTGGAGTAATAGTGGTAGATGCAGGCAGGAGTCGGTGTACTAATCTTGGACATGATGCCTATATAATGATCATTGCCTGGATATCGTCATGATTATTTGAAGTTCTATCAATTGCCCAACAGTAATTTGTTCACCCACCGTTTGCTATTTTTCTCGAGTGAAGCCACTAGTGAAACCTACGGCCCCCGGGTCTCTTTCTCATATATTTGCCTTTGCGATCTACTTTTTCCTTGCATTAAGTTTTAGATCTACTAAACCAAAAATACAAAATACCTTGCTGCATTTTATTTCTATTTATTTTATTTGGCGTTCGATCTATCAATCTACTACAATTTATCTCACATTCGTTTGCCTATCTTGAGGCGCCGTACCCCGGAGGGGTTTGACAACCCCTTTAACACGTCGGTTGCGAGGATTTGTTATCTGTGTGCAGGGATTGTTTACGTTGTGTTGCTTGGTTCCCCTACTGGTTCGATAACCTTGGTTTCATATCTGAGGGAAATACCTAACGCCGTTGTGCTGCATCATCCCTTCCTCTTTGGGGAAACACCGGCGTAGCTTCAAGCGACATCAGTCCGCACGCTTAACGTTCGTTGGCGATATAGTATTATATGAGTTATGTGATTTGGTGAATGAATGTTGTTCGGAGTCCTGGATGAGATCACGGACATGACGAGGAGTCTCCAAATTTTTGAGAGGTAAAGATTGATATATAGGACAATGGTATTCAGACATCGAAAGTGTTTCGGAGGGTACCGGGTACTTACCGGGTCACCGAAAAGGAGTTTCGGGCAACCCCGACAAAGATATGGGCTTTATGGGCCAAGAGAGGGAACACACCAGCCCACAAGGGGCTGATGTGCCCCTATATAGGCCGGCCCTATGAGGAGGAGAAGTAAAGAGGGGAGGGAAAGGAAAGTGTGGAGTAGGACTCCCCCTTCCTTCCCTCTCCCCCCTTCTTGCAAGGAAAGGGGGGCGCAGGGCAAGGCAGCAGCCCTAGGGATGCCGCCAGGTCTCTTGGGGCACCCTAGGGGCTGCCTCCTCCCCCACCTATATATACATGGGTAGGGGGCGCCACACAAGAACACAACATTGTCTTAGCCGTGTGCGGCGCCCCCGTCTACCGTTTACTCCCTCGGTCATATTTTCATAGTGCTTAGGCGAAGCCCTGCGGAGATCACTTCACCATCACCGTCACCACGCCGCCGTGCTGACGAAACTCATCTACTACCTCGACGTCTTGTGGATCAAGAAGGCGAGGGACGTCACCAAGCTGAACGTGTGCAGAACGCGGAGGTGCCGTGAGTTCGATACTTGATCGGTTGAAATGCGAAGAAGTTCGACTACATCAACCGCGTTGAGAAACGCTTCCGCTTAGGATCTACGAGGGTACGTACACACTCTCCCCCTCGTTGCTATGCATCTCCATGGATAGATCATTGCGTGTGCGTAGAATTTTTTTTGTTTTCCATGCAACGATTACCAACACATGGGAGTTCTCGGAGTGGGTCGAGTATGACGCGCGCTGTAAGGTTGAATCGGTCGTCAACCACGCCCACTTTCCCATTTCCCCGAGTACTTTGACCACATCTTGATGGCCGCCCACGCGAAAATGGAAGATGATGAGGTTATCTCCCACTGGGTAGGCCCACGGTGACCTAAAACCAAACATAGGCTCATGGAGGCCCAAGCCCACATTCAAAATGTACCAACATATCATCATACACGTAAAAGGTGTTTTTGTCACTTGGGGTAGGTTACTAGTGTGGAGATTTTCATCACTCGACTCGGATTTAGAAGGACATGTCCTCACTAGGATAGACCACACTTGGCTCAAAGCAGTCCAACGGTCAAAAACATTAACTCAGGGGTTGCCAAGTTTCAAAGATTGGGGTTACTGTTAGCTTTTAGACCCTTTGTTTTCTTTTTGAAGAAAATCACAAGCTTTATTCATTTGAAATAACCGTTACATTGTTTATGAGGATATCTACAATTTCATTTAAAGGCTCCTCAAACCAAACACAAGTCAAAGAAAATCTAGTCAATCAAGCAAGCTCGTGAGCAACTTTATTTGTTTCTCTATTACAATGCTCAAATCTAGAAATAGAAAAATCATAAGCAAAATGAAAACAATCATCAAAAAATTGTCGTCCTCATACCTGCCGACCGTCTTCCATTCTTCATGGTATCAATCACCTCAAGATTGTCTAAATTAATAATAACATGATTGCATCATTTACTTTGCACAAGCGATACATCGAATTTGAGGGCCAAAGCTTCAACCGTCAAGACATCCGCGCAACATGTCTATATTACCATTATCCGAGCAATGAATCTGCCTTTGTCATCTCTTAGGAGCCCCAATCGTGCCCCTATGTAGGTCATAATCAAAAGAAGAAGCCCCCTCTTAATGGAAATCTTTTGATAGGAAGCAGTAACAAAGTTGGTCGTAAGAGCACGAATCCCCATAGAAAGCTGGTGCACATTCTGAGTTGCCTCTTTGTGATCCAATTTATGCCTTTTCCACCACAAATACCAAGTTGGGATGGCAATCATTTCACGCACATTTTTATTGCCCATAATACCCTAATCCCGTTATGGCGGAAGAAGTAAATACTCCAGCATCGCCTCACCAGCATGATCTACTTCACATACTTTATAAAAGAATATCATCCATCCCCATTGAAAGAACATGCGGTGCCCCCATGTTTGGTTTTGGTAACTGATGACAATCTCTATGGACCAATGGTTGCCTCGAGTTATATTTGAAGGGTTTGTCCATAGGATTTTATTGAAGTCCATGTGTTGGGTTCAAGGAGTTTATGAGATGACCAAGGTGCTATTTAAGGAATTATGCAAAGATTGGTCATGTGGAAGACATGATACAAGGTTGATCAAGACCAAGTCAAAGTGTGAATCAAGTTGATCAACACACAAAGCATAGAAGATGTACCGAGTGAGATCGAGTGATCTCATGGTATGGTAAGCATTGTCCATTACGCTTTGTGTACTCACCCATGGTCTACGAGAGAGTTCTATGTGGGGTTAGGTATGTTTCCATGGGCTTGCGTCAAGATAAAGATCTCATACAACCCTTGGAGGATGACATCAAGTGGTGATCGTCATCAAGATTGCGGTGTGCAAATTCAAGTAGAGCATCATGAAGAGATCATGCTTGAAGCTTGCCGTCCATTGTGGTGACAATGGACTTGTGGAGATATGCCGAAGAGTGGTTCACCATAGTGGAGTATGGTGGAGCAATCTACTAGTCTTCATCGAGCCAGCGCAATCAAGAAAGGTGGTCCAACTTGAGGAAGTTAAGATCGTCATCATCTAGCTCAAGTGGACTATGTGCAAGGCAAAGGTTTGCCTTTGGTAGGTTTTCTATTTACCGTTCTAATGGTGGTAGTTGGGAGACCGGGTTGTAGGATCGATTGTCGTACTATCAAGGGGGGTCTCGAGTGAGTAGCTTGATCATATCGTTCATAGAGAGCTCAAACCATTGCATCCTTGCATCATCTTTCTTGGTCCTTGTTTGGTGTTTCTCTTTGTCAGCTTTAGAGCTTATAGTCATCTTCATGACAAGCTCGAGTTCATCAAAAACGGAGTTCATATATGCATGTTCTATGATGTTTCCAACATTGGAGTTTTTGTCGGTTCTTCACTCATAGAGGTTTCATATCTCTATTTCTTAGGCATACTGTCACTGTTGGATAGTATTTGTCGTCTGCTACTTCTTGAGCTTGCGTTGGTTTTTCCCTTGAAGAGGAAAGGGTGATGCAGCAAAGTAGAGATAAGTATTTCCCTCAGTTTGAGAACCAAGGTATCAATCTAGTAGGAGACAACGCACAAGTCACCGAATACCTGCACAAATAATCAAACAACTTGCACCCAACGCGATAAAGGGGTTGTCAATCCCTTCACGGTTACTTGCAGAAGTGAGATCTGATAGAGATAGATAAATGATAAAGTAAATATTTTTGGTTTATAGATTGGAAAGTAAAAGATTGCAAAATAGTAGATCGGAAACTTATATGATGGAAAATAGACCCGGGAGCCATAGATTTCACTAGAGGCTTCTCTCAAGATAGAAAATATTATGGTGGGTGAACAAATTACTGCCGAGCAATTGATAGAAAAGCGCAAGGTTATGACGATATCTAAGGCAATGATCATGAATATAGGCATCACGTTCGTGTTAAGTAGACCGAAACAATTCTGCATCTACTACTATTACTCCACACATCGACCGCTATCCAACATGCACCTAGAGTATTAAGTTCATATAGAATGGAGTAATGCATTAAGTAAGATGACATGATGTAGTGGAATTAACTCAAGCAATATGATGAAAAACCCATATTTTTATCCTCGATGGCAACAATACAATACGTGCCTTGCTGCCCCTACTGTCACTGGGAAAGGACACCGCAAGATTGAACCCAAAGCTAAGCACTTCTCCCATTGCAAGAAAAACCAATCTAGTTGGCCAAACCAAACCGATAGTTTGAAGAGAATTATAAAGATATAAAATCATGCATAAAAGAATTCAGAGAAGATTCAAATAATATTCATAGATAAGCTGATCATAAATCCACAATTCATTGATTCTCGGCAAACACAGCGCAAAAAAGTATTACATTGAATAGATCTCTAAGAACATCGAGGACAACATGGTATTGAGAATCAAAGAGAGAGAAGAAGCCATCTAGCTACTAGCTATGGACCCGTAGGTCTGTGGTAAACTACTCACGCTTCATCGTAAGGGCAATAGAGTTGATGTAGAAGCCCTCCGTGATCAAATCCCCCCCCCCCCCGACAGGGTGCCGGAAAAGGTCCCTAGATGGGATCTCATGGGTACAGAAGGTTGCGGCGGTGGAAAAGTGTTGTCGTGGATGCCTCTGGTGGTTTGGGGGTATATGGGAATATATAGGCGAAAGAATTAGGTCAGGAGGTGCACGAGGGGCCCATAAGGGTGGGGGGCGCCCTACCCCCTGGGCGCCCCCTCCGTTCTTGTGGCCGCCTCATGGCTCCTCGACTTCATCTCCAAGTCTCCTGGTTGTCTTCTGGTCCAAGAAAAAACATTGTGAAGGTTTTATTCCGTTTGGACTCCGTTTGGTATTCCTTTTCTGCAAAACTCAAAAACAGGGAAAAAATAGGAACTGGCACTGGGCTATAGGTTAATAGGTTAGTCCAAAAAATAATACAAAATAACATATTAATGCATATAAAATGCCCAAAACAGATTTATAATAGCATGGAACAATAAAAAAATATAGATACGTTGGAGACATATCAAGCATCCCCAAGCTTAATTCCTGCTCGTCCTCGAGTAGGTAAATGATAAAAACAGAATTTTTGATGTGGAATGCTACCTAACATATTTATCCATGTAATTTATTTATTGTGGCATGAATGTTCAGGTCCGTAAGATTCAAAAGAAAAGTTTAATATTCACATAAAAACAATAATACTTCAAGCATACTAACAAGGCAATTATGTCTTTTCAAAATAACATGGCCAAAGAAAGCTTATCCCTACAAAATCATATAGTCTGGCTATGCTCCATCTTCATCACACAAAATATTCAAATCATGCACAACCCCGATGACAAGCCAAGCAATTGTTTCATACATTTGATGTTCTCAAACTTTTTCAACTTTCACGCAATACATGAGCGTGAGCCATGGACATAGCACTATAGGTGGAATCGAAGGTGGTTGTGGACAAGACAAGAAGAAGGAGATAGTCTCACATCAACTAGGCGTATCAACGGGCTATGGAGATGCCCATCAATAGATATCAATGTGAGTGAGTAGGGATTGCCATGCAACGGATGCACTAGAGCTATAAGTTTATGAAAGCTAAAAACGAAACTAAGTGGGTGTGCATCCAACTCGCTTGCTCACGAAGACCTAGGGAAATTTGAGGAAGCCCATCATTGGAATATAAAAGCCAAGTTATACATTGGAAAATTCCCACTAGTATATGAAAGTGTTAACATAGGAGACTTTCTATCATCAAGATCATGGTGCTACTTTGAAGCACAAGTGTGGTAAAAGGATACTAACATTGCCCCTTCTCTCTTTTCTCTCATTTTTTAATCTGGGCATTCTCACATTTATTTGGCCTCTTTTTTTCGTCCGGAGTCTCATCCCGACTTGTGGGGGAATCATAGTCTCCATCATCCTTTACTCACATGGAAAAATGTTCTAATAATGAAGATCATCACACTTTTATTTACTTACAACTCAAGAATTACAACTCGATAATTAGAACAAAATATGACCCTATATGAGTGCCTCTGGGGGTGTACCGGGATGTGCAATGAATCAAGAGTGACATGTATAAAGAATTATGAATGGTGGCTTTGCCACAAATACGATGTCAACTACATGATCATGCAAAGCAATATGACAATGATGGAACGTGTCATAATAAACGGAACGGTGGAAAGTTGCATGGCAATATATCTCATAATGGCTATGGAAATGCCATAATAGGTAGGTATGGTGGTTGTTTTGAGGAGGGTGTATGGTGGGTTTATGGTACCGGCGAAAGTTGCGCGGTACTAGAGAGGCTAGCAATGGTGGAAGGGTGAGAGTGCGTATAATCCATGGACTCAACATTAGTCATAAAGAACTCATATACTTATTGCAAAAATCTATTAGTTATCGAAACGAAGTTGTCACGTCCCTAGCCTTGCTATGCACTTGGACTAGCTTGGTTGCTGCATCATGACTAAATTTCATTTAAATTTGAAATGGGGATGACAAACCCTAGCACCAAATGAAATGCAATTAGGATCAAAATAAAAATGTTTTCAATGAACCCAAAATGCCCTTTGGAAATGTTCATGATTTTTGATAAAGGTGAAAACCTCTGCCAAAAATGATCAGCATATTTCTTGGCCATTTATGGATTTTTGAATTAACTCATATTATTTTTGAATTAGGGCATTTAAATTCTATAAATATTTTAAATGCTCTAATAATTCTGAAAAGTAGTTGAGGGATGTTGGGAATAATCCAGTATCTGCCCACAATTTATTTCAGGATTTTATAAAGTGGTTTAGTATTTTACTAAATCCAAAAAACAAAGACAGAAAATAGAAAACATGAATAAAAGACAGAGGAGAGAAAGACTTACCTGGTGCTTACCTGCAGCAGAGCCGGCCCAGTTCTTTTCCTGGCCCAACCCACCACCGCAGCCTCCCTGTCGTCTTCCTCCCTCGACAGAAGGACAGACGCGTGGTCGCCGCGCGCACGCAGGCGCTGCGCCACCTCCTGCTTCGCCGTGTCGCGCTCTCCGTCAACCCAACCCCGCACCTGGAGACGGCTCGAAGCCCCTCTCTCCTCTCCCTCACTCGCTGCACTCTCTCCCTCCCCTCTGCCGCTTTCTCCAGCAGCCGCCCGAGCGCCACCGAGCTCACCGCTGCCGCCCGCCTGACCACCATAGCTCCCTCGCCTCTCGCTGTGCTAGGAAGCTCCGCTACTTCATCCTCGTTCCTCCTTGCTGAGCCACGCGACGAGGAGAGCCCCGAAGCGACGCCCGCAACAACATCTCCAACCACGGCCGGCCGAGATCGCCGCCGCCGTCTCGTCGCCCCAGGCCTTCCCCGAGCACGCTGGCCATCTCTACGGCACCGCTGTGAGCCCCCGAGCGTTTTCCCCCTCTCCCCGCAGTCAATCCCCTCCTCTAGCCAGTCTAGCCACCCGAGCCGAGAGCTCCGTGTCGCCGGCCATGGCGCCGCCGTGGCCAGGGCACCCAAAGCTTGCGTCCGAGCACATGGTTGTGCTCCTACTGGTCCATAGCTGCCGCCCCGCTGCTTAACTTGCTCCGCCACATGCTCTAGCCGCAGCTGCCGCACACACCAAACTCTGGCGGCCGCCCAAGTGCTCGCCGTCGGCGAACCAGGCCACCCCGCGACCTTCTGACACCACCCCTGGATGCGGAAGAGCGTGGGCTACCTCCTGGTGGTTCCCGCGCGTCCAACCGCCGTCTGTAGCTCAAGTCCGGCGAGTTGTCACCGCAGCTTTGGTTGTCACCGGCGAAACTCCGGCGAGGGCCGATGTGGCCTCGTCATTAGCACTAACCCCGCCAGCTGGACCACCAGTAGACGCTGACAGCGGGCCCCGCAGCGGGTCAAAGCCGGAGTCAACGCGGGATTAGTGTCTGTCTCACTGACCAGTGGACCCCACTGGTCAGGTTTGACCTGGACCTGGCCTGTTGACCTGCTGACATCACAGTGACGCAGTGCTGATGCAGTTAATTATTTTCTGGATTTATTCTTATTCAGGAAATTCCAGAAAATCCTATAAACTTCTAAAAATCATAGAAAATAATCTATAACTCAGATTGAAAAGATTTATATATGAAAAATGATCAGAAAAATCTAATCCATCCATCTGTACCTTTTTCATGCATGTTAGAGCAACTTATAGCTACTGTTTAGGACAAATCATGTAAATGGCATTTGAATTTCCACATATGAAGTTTGAATTTGAACCTAAGGTTCAAACCAACTCCATTTAATATGTTGCTAGATGCATTAGCTCAAAACACATTCATATTGCCATGTCATAGCATGCATCATATTGTGCATTGCATTGATCGTGTTACTTCTCTGTTTGCCGGTGTTGTCCCCTCTCAGTAGACGTTGCTTCGACGATGCGATCGATGACACCGATGAAGAGCTATACTATCTTCGGAAGTGTCAGGCAAGCAAAACCCCCTTGTTCATTCCGATACAATCCCACTCTCTCGCTCCTGCTCTCTTTTATTGCATTAGGACAACAATGATGCAACTGTTTCATGCTGCGGTAGCTGAACCCCTTATCCTCTGCATGACCTGTCATTGCCACAGTAAATAGATGAAACCCACTAGCATGAGTAGGAGTTGTTTGAGCCCTGATGTGCCTACTCATTCATGCTTGTTTGTCATGCCTGCTATTGCTTAGAGTTGTGTCAGGTCTGATTCATCGGGAATGAATTGGAAAGTTGTGAACATGTCCTACGGTGTGAGAGCTAAGTGTGTGAACACGATTTGGTAAAGGTAGCAGTGAGAGGCCATGTAGGAGTACATGGTGGGTTGTCTCATTGAAACCGTCCTCAGGAACTGAGTTCTGTGTTTGTGATCCATGAACAGTTACCACCACACATTGGGCTCCGGGCGCTCCAAGCTCTCTCGACTTATTAATCAACCTGATCTCTGTCCAGGAGTTGCAACTAGTTTCTGGTGTTTGTAGGTAGTGTTAGTAGTCTACCAAGTGGTACCCGGTACAGGTGGGCTTGGGACAGGCTAGGCACCGTGCCACGGTGTACCAAGCGTAGATCCATCCGTCGAGGTGGGCTTGGGAACCCTGCACACATCGTTTGGGGCCGTGAGCAACACCCCGGCCGGATCTCCTTGCGGATGGAACCCGAATAGGCGATAAACCTGGACGAGAGACTTGTGTGGTTAGTCAGGTCGTGGCCGACTCCCTCGCCAGGCTTCCGCTTGAAGGTTGCCGAGGTACACGACGTGTACATGATGGTAAGTGGCGAGAGCGTGTGTGAAGAAGTACGCCCCTGCAGGGTTAACATCATCTATTCGAATAGCCGTGTCCGCGGTAAAGGACTTCTGGGTTGCCTGTACAGCTCATAGACAAGTGAAAGTGGATACTCTAAAATGCGCAAGATAAGCGTGAGTGCTATGGATTGCGTTCTCGTAGGGAGACGGGAGCGGATCCATAGTGGTGTGTTGATATGGTGAATATGTGGACTCGTGTGCGCCACCTCGAAAGAGTTACTTGCAGTCGTAGTTCAGGATAGCCACCGAGTCAAAGCTGGCTTGCTGCAGTTAAACTCCACCACCCCCTTTGCTGATACCGGTGCATATGTAGATAGTTCTGATGTAAGTCTTGCTGGGTACATTTGTACTCACGTTTGCCTATTTTATGTTTTGCGGAGAGATGTCAGTCTCGCTAGTAGTTCCGTGTGGACTTCGACGTTTAGCTTGATACCTCAGCTACGATCTTGTGCCCTCGGCAGGATCTGGTAGATAGTCAGGCTTCTCAGCCTTTTTCATTTGTAGATGTCTGTACTCAGACATGTTAAGCTTCCGCATGTGCTTTGACTTGTATGCTCTGAATGTTGGGTCATGAGACCCATGTTTGTAATATCTGGCTCTTCGGAGCCTAATGAATAAATACTCTGAGTCGTAGAGTCTTGTTGTGATGCCATGTTGTATTTGCACATATCGAGCATATTGTGTGTATGATTGAAATGCTTGGTATGTGTGGGATCCGACAATCTAGTTGTCTATCCTTAGCAGCCTCTCTTATGGGGAAATGTAGTCTAGTGCCTCCTTGAGCCATAGTAGTCCGCTACAGCCCGGTTCACCGGAGTCCTGCTAGCCCAGCACTACTGCTCTGGACACTTGACTGGCCGGCATGTGTTTCATATCGTTCCTGTGTCTGTCCCTTCGGGGAAATGTCACGCGGTGACATCCGGAGTCCTGCCTAGCCTGCTACAGCCCGGGTTCCCGGAGTCCTGTTAGCCCAGTGCTACAGCCCGGATTCGCACGCTGCTGACCGACACGTTCGATGTTGATTCATGTATGCCTGTCCCCATACGTTAGTGCCGCTTTGGGTTCACGACTAGCCATGTCGGCCCGGGTTCTCTGTCATATGGATGCTAGCGACATTGTCATATACGTGAGCCAAAAGGCACAAACGGTCCTGGGCCATGGTAAGGCGACACCCGTGGGAGTACCGTGCATGAGGCCGCAAAGTGATATGAGGTGTTACAGGCTAGATCGGTGTGACTTGGAATCGGGGTCCTGACAGCTTTGGTATCAGAGCCTGACTGCCTGTAGGATTACCAAGCCAAACTGGTCGAAGTTGAGTCTAGAAATGCTTTAGTTATATAAGGGAATTGATTGTGGAAGGGAACGTAAGGCTCTTTTTACTCCTTTACCTTATGCCCTTCTGATCTGAGTCAACCTCTTCTTTTCTACAGGGATTAAGAACTAGGCTTCTCATCTTTCTATCAGGATCACGTGTTACTAATCCGTAGACTCGTAGGATTGTTGGTCTGAAGCCTCAGTTCAGTTTCTACTACTTCCATGTGTTGACAGTTGATCTCGGAACCTTGATATTGTGATTCTGAGTGGTTATGCCACTATTTTGCAGGATGTCTCAAATTCTTTGAGCATTTACAGCCGTTATGTTGTCCGAGTCATCCCAGGCTTCTAAATAATCTGACGCATTTGCAAATCCCTTCTTTCCGTTCTCGATGTTCCTTTGGGCCAGATTAACCACACTAATCGTTGAGTTGAGGTACTCTGTTGCCTTGACATATATGTTGGAGTTATTATTATGACCCTAGGTGTCTTAGAGGACCACTTAGTAATCTAGCAATGCTTGCATCCCCAGTGTGATGATTCTGGCCATTATTCTCGAAAGCATCCCGTGATGCCATTTAGTAGTAGGTATCCTACTCCTGGGTCCTTGACCCAAGATTCACTCTACTTACCTCGTGTTGATAGTGTTTGCTCGTTCCTTTAGGATATTAGTAACCTTGCGACAGTCCTCGAGGTCCGTGGTATATCCTTCTTCCAAATACCATGAATTGCTTACGGCAGAAGTTCTTGAACCAAAAGATCACAATAAGAGTGCTCTTGATGAGTTCTCCATTCTATACTGTCAATCTGCCAGTTCTACCCTTTCCGCATGGGTTATCCGGAAGAGATGTTGAGCTTTGCTCGACATACTAATCTATGCATTCACAACTCGGAAAGATATATGTTCCTTTGAGTTGTCCCTCTTCAGTCGTATTCCGACCTTCGTCTATCAATTGATAGTTAGGAGTAATTGTGCATTTGTGTTATCGATGCCTATTATTCTTGTGGTCCGTCAAGCCGTTCTATTTCAGAATAACTAGGAGAAACAAACTCCAGAACCTCATCCATATCTAGGATTGGGTCAAAGTAGTTGTATTCCGCAGATCAAATTGCCAATCTAGCCTTTGATCTGTTCTACCTTGGGATGTCACCCTCTTTCATATCAAGAATGACGTGAGAATCACACAATCTCTCATGAATTCTTGATGTAGTGATACTTCTCGCCATCATTTTCATTCCTCGGTCCCGTGTTGTCGCAACCGGAATGCCGACAAGTGAACCATGATGTGTGAAATCAATACTCTGAGCAACTCGTTGCTTGGTAGTTAATGGAAATACTCTCATTCTTAGCGTGCTGGTTATTGAATCATCATCCTAAGATTGATCATGCTACCTAGTTCTTATTCCCGGTGCACCTTTCGATCAATGAGTTAGGATAGTGTCAGTCCTTGCTTATTCAGTCATATCATCTTGCCCTGAAAAGCAAGGTTGTTCTCGAGCTTAACAACATATCGGTGGTACGTGATTTCCGAATATCTTCTCGGAAGTATCACCAGGTTGTCACCTGACCGCTATGTTGAATTCGTGATCAAGTTGGTTTCCTGTAAACCACCCCTTCTCCAAGAATCCGTGTTGGATACCCCTGAGCTAGTTGGTCAAGCTAAACAACAACTTGGAGAGTTGGAAGATAAAAGCTTGCCAGCTTAGTTCATTTCAAGGGATATATTTGCGTGTGTTGAATATAGATGATACCTTCATCGATTGGTCCCTGTGATCAGTTGTTGGACCTATTGTCGTATCAAGACCTTGATTTGAGTAGGGGCTATCATCAAATCAAATCAGAACCAATGATGTTCATAATGTTGTTTTACTCGTGGTTGATCCCTCGAGCATACACCATTATATCTTTGGGTCTGACCAATGCTATCACCGTGTTCACATGATGGTGGAAGTCCAGTGATATGGAGATTCCGATGAGTTGCTATTGATCCCATCAGCAGCATCTCGTCTCCTCCATGACTCATGTTGAACATCAAGCTAGTGTTGGAAACTTTTGTAAGCATTATCTTCATGTCCCGTTCATGAAATACATGTTTGGTGTAAGAAGTGACTTCCTCCAAGTTCACGTGCATTAGGTGCAAGTTGCCACCGTGAATTCGAGAAAGATTGTTTTTGCTTCCTCTGGAATCATCCCAAGTTAGTCATGCATGTGCAAAGTATTCTGTGGTATGTTAGACTGATCATCTTCGTTACATATGAATTTCTAGCACCCAAGCCACTGATTGACTTGTTCAAGGAAAAGAAGTCTAGCGCGCGTAAAGACTTCGAAAATCCTTGATGATGGATCCTAACCTGAACTCGATAGTGTTTTATTATAAGACTACCATGTGGTCGTGCTTGTCTAGGACAGTGTGTTCACAGGTTTGTAGCAGAACTAGCTCGTGTTTTAGAGCTTGCTATCGTAGCTCATTCCCGAGAATCTCGCAACATCATCTCGTCGATTTGTGTTGCAAACTTTCTTTTCCAGACGTGCTGTCTGAAATATTCCGTTACCAACCGGATCTGAATCTCAGGCAGATATGATGGTTGGAACTTTTCCAAGATCTATGATGTAGGTCCCGACAAGGTTGATGTTGGCCGACACACCTAGCTGGAAGCACCATTATTGTAGTATCCTGATTAAGCCGTTTGGTCACTTCCCATGAGGATTTCATATGACTTATCCCACAAGTTGTTCCTTATGGATCCTTTGTATTCCGAAGTCCGACCACTACTTGATGGCTATGTTGATGCTTTAAGCATGACCGTAGTAACCAGTACATCAAGGAGAACATTAGAAGCGGAGTGCTAAATGTCTCTCGGTCGATCATCCAGATTTGCTTCTTTGGCATTGCTAAGGAAAAATCTGAGAAAGTGTTATCTTCCTTTGCACCTGCATCCTCCATCACCGTTCATCATGGTAGTATGATGTGTTGCCAGGATCCTCAGCGCGGATGTTGGTAAAACCTTGATGAATATGGAAATGCTCAAGTTCTTGAGAGCACGCACAAGCACTAGGTGTTATCATCGGCACTAACTGGGATTGCTCCCAGTTTCCTTCGGTTATGCTAAACCTTTCAAACAGTAGATTCACTCTCTACTGTTGAGCTTCTCCCCAGTTACTAGAATCATTCCTAGCATTTGTGTTTTTGTTCCCAGCTTGCACCGTCATTGTGCCATCCTACCTTGGATTACCCTTCCCAGTAATTACTGATAAGGACCATCTTCAAAAGTGGTCCCACCAGGGGTTCCGACCATTTCCGGTAATAAGCAAATCACCCCTTGTGTTGTCTTCAACAAGGTAGTCCACATCATTCCTTCTAGTATGAGTATGCCATTCTTTCGAATTAGTTCACACGATCGTTTGTGATTGCCTTAGGCTGGTATAAAGAGTTTCAATGATCTTTGTATCAAAAGTAATTCTTTTTGCCACTTAAGGGAATAATTCTACGAGTCACCTTTCCTAAGGTGCCCCGTTATGGAGTCATGGCAATTAACTCCTCGTTATCTTGAAACCATGCACCATTTTATTCGGCGTGGAATTGTGCTTATCAACTTGAATCTTCATTCTCTGTTTCACTCCTTCCCTCTGGATGTATGTTCCGTGTCTTGGCTCGAGAGATGTTCAACATCTCATTCCGTGAGTTGATCGTGAGTTGCTCGATCTTTAAGAAGATCGATTCCTATAGAGTTTCTTCTGTCGTCATCATGTTGGATGAAGATCCCGAAAGCAAAGACGACAAGATCAATTTGAAGCAATGAGTCAACATCTTCGATGAGGGTATTGGATCGAGAAGATTGTGCTAGCTTTTGTGTCCCCTTTTCCTCTTACCCTACGCTTGAATCTCGGGACGAGATTCTTGTTTAGTGGGGGCGAGTTGTCACGTCCCTAGCCTTGCTATGCACTTGGACTAGCTTGGTTGCTGCATCATGTCTAAATTTCATTTAAATTTGAAATGGGGATGACAAACCCTAGCACCAAATGAAATGCAATTAGGATCAAAATAAAAATGTTTTCAATGAACCCAAAATGCCCTTTGGAAATGTTCATGATTTTTGATAAAGGTGAAAACCTCTGCCAAAAATGATGATCATATTTCTTGGCCATTTATGGATTTTTGAATTAACTCATATTGTTTTTGAATTAGGGCAGTTCAATTCTATAAATCTTTTAAATGTTCTAATAATTCTGAAAAGTAGTTGAGGGCTGTTGGGAATAATCCAGTATCTGCCCACAATTTATTTCAGGATTTTATAAAGTGGTTTAGTATTTTACTAAATCCAAAAACAAGACAGAAATAGAAAACATGAATAAAGACAGAGGAGAGAAAGACTTACCTGGTGCTTACCTGCAGCAGAGCCGGCCCAGTTCTTTTCCTGGCCCAACCCACCACCGCAGCCTCCCTGTCGTCTTCCTCCCTGGACAGAAGGACAGACGCGTGGTCGCCGCGCGCACGTAGGCGCTGCGCCACCTCCTGCTTCGCTGTGTCGCGCTCTCCGTCAACCCAACCCCGCACCTGGAGACGGCTCGAAGCCCCACTCTCCTCTCCCTCACTCGCTGCACTCTCTCCCTCCCCTCTGCCCCTTTCTCCAGCAGCCGCCCGAGCGCCACCGAGCTCGCCGCTGCCGCCCGCCTGACCACCGTACCTCCCTCGCCTCTCACTGTGCTAGGAAGCTCCGCTACTTCATCCTTGTTCCTCCTTGCTGAGCCACGCGACGAGGAGAACCCCGAAGCGACGCCCGCAAAAAAAATCTCCAACCACGGCCGGCCGAGATCGCCGCCGTCGTCTCGTCGCCCCAGGCCTTCCCCGAGCACGCTGGCCATCTCTACGGCACCGCTGTGAACCCCCGAGCGTTTTCCCCCACTCCCCGCAGTCAATCCCCTCCTCTAGCCAGTCTAGCCACCCGAGCCGAGAGCTCCGTGTCGCCGGCCATGGCGCCGCCGTGGCCAGGGCACCCAAAGCTTGCGTCCGAGCACATCGTTGTGCTCCTACTGGTCCATAGCTGCCGCCCCGCTGCTTAACTTGCTCCGCCACATGCTCTAGCCGCAGCTGCCGCACACACCAAACTCTGGCGGCCGCCCAAGTGCTCGCCGTCGGCGAACCAGGCCACCCCGCGACCTTCTGACACCACCCCTGGATGCGGAAGAGCGTGGGCTACCTCCTGGTGGTTCCCGCGCGTCCAACCGCCGTCTGTAGCTCAAGTCCGGCGAGTTGTCACCGCAGCTTTGGTTGTCACCGGCGAAACTCCGGCGAGGGCCGACGTGGCCTCGTCATTAGCACTAACCCCGCCAGCTGGACCACCAGTAGACGCTGACAGCGGGCCCCGCAGCGGGTCAAAGCCGGAGTCAATGCGGGATTAGTGTCTGTCTCACTGACCAGTGGACCCCACTGGTCAGGTTTGACCTGGACCTGGCCTGTTGACCTGCTGACATCACAGTGACGCAGTGCTGATGCAGTTAATTATTTTCTGGATTTATTCTTATTCAGGAAATTCCAGAAAATCCTATAAACTTCTAAAAATCATAGAAAATAATCTATAACTCAGATTGAAAAGATTTATATATGAAAAATGATCAGAAAAATCCAATCGATCCATCTGTACCTTTTTCATGCATGTTAGAGCAACTTATAGCTACTGTTTAGGACAAATCATGTAAATGGCATTTGAATTTCCACATATGAAGTTTGAATTTGAACCTAAGGTTCAAACCAACTCCATTTAATATGTTGCTAGATGCATTAGCTCAAAACACATTCATATTGCCATGTCATAGCATGCATCATATTGTGCATTGCATTGATCGTGTTACTTCTCTGTTTGCCGGTGTTGTCCCCTCTCAGTAGACGTTGCTTCGACGATGCGATCGATGACACCGATGAAGAGCTATATTATCTTTGGAAGTGTCAGGCAAGCAAAACCCCCTTGTTCATTCCGATAAAATCCCACTCTCTCGCTCCTGCTCTCTTTTATTGCATTAGGACAACAACGATGCAACTGTTTCATGCTGCGGTAGCTGAACCCCTTATCCTCTGCATGACCTGTCATTGCCACAGTAAATAGATGAAACCCACTAGCATGAGTAGGAGTTGTTTGAGCCCTGATGTGCCTACTCATTCATGCTTGTTTGTCATGCCTGCTATTGCTTAGAGTTGTGTCAGGTCTGATTCATCGGGAATGAATTGGAAAGTTGTGAACATGTCCTACGGTGTGAGAGCTAAGTGTGTGAACACGATTTGGTAAAGGTAGCGGTGAGAGGCCATGTAGGAGTACATGGTGGGTTGTCTCATTGAAACCGTCCTCAGGAACTGAGTTCTGTGTTTGTGATCCATGAACAGTTACCACCACACATTGGGCTCCGGGCGCTCCAAGCTCTCTCGACTTATTAATCAACCTGATCTCTGTCCAGGAGTTGCAACTAGTTCCTGGTGTTTGTAGGTAGTGTTAGTAGTCTACCAAGTGGTACCCGGTACAGGTGGGCTTGGGACAGACTAGGCACCGTGCCACGGTGTACCAAGCGTAGATCCATCCGTCGAGGTGGGCTTGGGAACCCTGCACACATCGTTTGGGGCCGTGAGCAACACCCCGGCCGGATCTCCTTGCGGATGGAACCCGAATAGGCGATAAACCTGGACGAGAGACTTGTGTGGTTAGTCAGGTCGTGGCCGACTCCCTCGCCAGGCTTCCGCTTGAAGGTTGCCGAGGTACACGACGTGTACATGGTGGTAAGTGGCGAGAGCGTGTGTGAAGAAGTACACCCCTGCAGGGTTAACATCATCTATTCGAATAGCCGTGTCCGCGGTAAAGGACTTCTGGGTTGCCTGTACAGCTCATAGACAAGTATCTCTGCAGGGGTGTACTTCTTCACACACGCTCTCGCCACTTACCACCATGTACACGTCGTGTACCTCGGCAACCTTCAAGCAGAAGCCTGGCGAGGGTGTCGGCCACGACCTGACTAACCACACAAGTCTCTCGTCCAGGTTTATCGCCTATTCGGGTTCCATCCGCAAGGAGATCCGGCCGGGGTGTCGCTCACGGCCCCAAACGATGTGCGTAGGGTTCCCAAGCCCACCTCGATGGATGGATCTATGCTTGGTACACCGTGCCACTTGTGCCTAGTCTGTCCCAAGCCCACCTGGCCGGGTGCCACTTGGTAGACTACTAACACTACCTACAAACACCAGAAACTAGTTGCAACTCCTGGACAGAGATCAAGGCGGTTAATAAGTCGAGAGAGCTTGGAGCGCCCGGAGCCCAATGTGTGGTAACGAAGTACTACGCACATGCTCCTAGGGGGATAGATTGGTAGGAAAAGACCATCGCTCGTCCCCGACCACCACTCATAAGGAAGACAATCAATAAATAAATCATGCTCCGACTTCATCACATAACGGTTCACCATACATGCATGCTAAGGGAATCACAAACTTTAACACAAGTATTTCTCAAATTCACAACTACTCACTACCATGACTCTCATATCACCATCTTCATATCTCAAAACAATCATAAGGAATCAAACTTCTCCTAGTATTCAATGCACCTTATATGAAAGTTTTTATTATATCCCTCTAGGATGCCTATCATATGAGGACTAAATTTATAACCAAAGCAACTTACCATGCTATTTAAAGACTCTCAAAATAATATAAGTGAAGCATGAGAGTTCATCAATTTCTATAAAATAAAACCACCACCGTGCTCTAAAAAGATGTAAGTGAAGCACTAGAGCAAAATTGCCTAGCTGAAAAGATATAAGTGAAGCACATAGAGTATTCTAATAAATCATGATTCATGTGTGTCCCTCTAAAAAGGTGTGTACAGAAAGGATGATTGTGGCAAACTAAAAAGCAAATACTCAAATCATACAAGACGCTCCAAGCAAAACACATATCATGTGGTGAATAAAAATATAGCCTCAACTAAAGTTACTGATAGACGAAGACGAAAGAGGGGATGCCTTCCGGGGCATCCCCAAGCTTAGGCTCTTGGTTGTCCTTGAATTTTACCTTGGGGTGACTTGGGCATCCCAAGCTTAGGCTCTTGCCACTCCTTATTCCATAGTCCATCAAATCCTTACCCAAAACTTGAAAACTTCACGACACAAAACTCAACAGAAAATCTCATAAGCTCCGTCAGTATAAGAAAATAAATCACCACTTTTGGTACTGTTGTGAACTCATTCTTTATTTATATTGATGTAATATCTACTGTATTTCAACTTATCCATGGTTCATACCCCCCGATACTACCCATAGAATCATTAAAATAAGCAAACAACACATAGAAAACAGAATCTGTCAAAAACAGAATAGTCTGTAGCAATCTGGATAGTTCGAATACTTCTGTAACTCCAAAAATTCTGAAAAATTAGGAAAATAGGGGAAATTTATATATAAATCTTGTGTAGAAAATTCTGAATTTTATCACGCTTCTGTGATTTTTAAAAATTCACGGACTGGGCGCAAAATTTTCTGTTTTTCAGCAAGATCAAATCAACTATCACCGTAAGCTATCCCAAAGGTCTTACTTGGCACAAACACTAATTAAAACATAAAACCACATCTAACGAGAGGCTAGATGAATTATTTATTGCAAAACAGAACCTAAAAAGCAAAAACAAAAATAAAATGGGGTTGCCTCACAACAAGCGCTATTGTTTAACGCCCTTAGCTAGGCATAAAACACGAATAGATCTAGGTATTGTCATCTTTGGCATGCAATCCATAAGTGGCTCTCATAATAGATTCATAAGGCAATTTAGTTTTCTTTCTCAGAAAGTGTTCCATGCCCTTCCTTAACGGAAATTGAAATCTAATGTTTCCTTCTTTTATATCAATAATTGCACCAATCGTTCTAAAGAAAGGTCTACCGAGAATAATAGGACATGTAGGATTGCAATCTATATCAAAAACAATGAAATCTACGGGCACATATATAATTCCTATTTGCAACAATAAGAACATCATTAATCCTTCCCATAGGTTTCTTAATAGCGGAATCCGCAAGATGCAAATTTAAAGAACAATCATCAAATTCACGGAAACCAAGCACATCACATAAAGTTTTTGGAATCATGGAAACGCTAGCTCCCAAATCACACAAAGCATGGCACTCGTAATCTTTAATCTTAATATTAATAGTAGGTTCCCACTCATCATAAAGTTTTCTAGGTATAGAAACTTCCAATTCAAGCTTTTCTTCAAAAGATTGCATCATGGCATCAACGATATGTTTAGTAAAAGCTTTGTTTTGATTATAAGCATGAGGAGAATTCAGCATGGATTGCAACAAGGAAATACAATCTATTAAAGAACAATTATCATAATTAAATTCCTTGAAATCCAAAAGAGTGGGTTCATTGCTACTTAAAGTTTAGACCTCTCCAATCCCACTTTTATTAATTTTTGCATCAAGATCTAAAAACTCCGAATCATTTGGACGACTTTTAGCTAATGTTGACTCATCTCCAGTCCCATCCTTATCAAGATTTATATTGGAAAATAAAGAGTCAATAGGAGTCACATCAATCACTTTAAGATCTTCATCATTATTTAAAGATTTTGGTTTAGCGGCCATCTTATTTACCAGGGTAGCTTGTTTATCAGAAATTTGGCCTGCTAAATTTTCAAGATGAGCAAACTGAGATTTCAAACCATAAAATTCCTTAGACATATCATCGAGCTGTTTATTCATGTATTCCATAGAACTTTTCTGCTCCTTAAGCTCGTTTCTAAAGAAACTATTATGCTCAAATTGTAAAGACATGAAGCTCCTAACATTATTTTCAATTTCTTCCATCCTCCTAGAGTGAGGATCAACGTTCTTTGGTTGAGCCATAAAGACAGGCAAGCACACCAACACACGAGCACACAAAGAGCAAACAAAGAAGACAAACGGAAGAGGGGCGAAGAAAAGGCAAATCTTTTTGAAAATCATTTTAGAAGTGGGGGAGAGGAAAACAAGAGGCGAAAGGCGAATAATGTAATGCAAGAGATGAGAGTTTATGATGGGTACTTGGTATGGCTTGACTTGGCGTAGATCTCCCTGGCAACAGCGCCGGAAATTCTTATTGCTACTTCTTGAGCTTGCGTTGGTTTTTCCCTTGAAGGGAAAGGGTGATGCAACAAAGTAGAGATAAGTATTTCCCTCAGTTTGAGAACCAAGGTATCAATCCAGTAGGAGACAACGCACAAGTCACCGAATACCTGCACATACAATCAAACAACTTGCATCCAACGCGATAAAGGGGTTGTCAATCCCTTCCCGGTTACTTGCAAAAGTGAGATCTGATAGAGATAGATAAACCATAAAGTAAATATTTTTTGTATTTTCGGTTTATAGATCGTAAAGTAAAAGATTGCAAAATAATAGATCGAAAACTTATATGATGGAAAATAGACCCCCGGGCGTGATACGTCCATTTTGCATCATGTTTCCTTACTGTTATTTATGATGTTTTTATCCATAATAATGCTTTTTGGAGTAATTCTAATGCCTTTTCTTCATAATATGCAAGGTATACACAAAGAGGGAGAATTCTGGCAGCTGTAAATCTGGACCTGGAAAAGCTACGTCAGGCCAACTATTCTGCACAACTCCAAACAAGCTGAAACTTCACGAAGATTTTTTATCAAATATATGATGAATATTGGAGCAAATAACTACCAGAGGGGGCCCACCAGGTGGGCACAACCCACCTGGGCACGCCAGGGAGCCCAAGCGCACCCTGGTGGGTTGTGCTGACCCAGGCCCACCTCTGGTGCCCATCTTCTGGTATATAGGTCGTTTTGACCTAGGAAAGAGGAGGAGAGGACTTTCAGGATGGAGTGCCGCCGTCTCGAGGCGGAACTTGGTCAGGAGCACTTTTGCCCTCGGGCGGAGCGATTCCTCTGGGGGAACATCCCTCCTGGAGGGGGAAATCATCGTCATCATCATCACCAACAACTCTCCCATCTTGGGGAGGGCAATCTCCATCAACATCTTCAACAAGACCATCTCATCTCAAACCCTAGTTCATCTCTTGTGTTCAATCTTGTTACCGGAACTATAGATTGGTGCTTGTGGGTGACTAGTAGTGTTGATTACATCTTGTAGTTAATTACTATATGGTTTATTTGGTGGAAGATTATATGTTCAGATCCAATATGCTATTTAATACCCCTCTGATCTTGAGCATTATTATCATTTGTGAGTAGTTACTTTTGTTCTTGAGGTCACGGGAGAAATCATGTTGCAAGTAATCATGTGAACTTGATATGTGTTCGATATTTCGATAGTATGTATGCTGTGATTTCCTTAGTGGTGTCATGTGAACGTCGACTACATGACACTTAACCATATTTGGGCTAAGGGAATGCATTGTGGAGTATCAATTAGATGATGGGTTGCGAGAGTGACAGAAGCTTAAACCCGAGTTTATGCGCTATTCCGTAAGGGACCGATTGGATCCAAAAGTATAATGCTATGGTTAGAATTTATTCTTAATACTTTTCTCGTAGTTGCGGATGCTTGCGGGAGGGTTAATCATAAGTAGGAGGTTTGCTCAAGTAAGAACGGCACCTAAGCACCGGCCCACCCACATATCAAAGTACCAAACACGAATTAAACCAGCATGGTGAAAGCGACTAGATGAAAATCCCGTGTACCCTCAAGAACTCTTTGCTTATTATAAGAGACCATTTTGTCCTGTCCTTTGCCTCAAAAGGATTGGGCTATCTTCCTGCACTGTTACTACTATCATTACTTGCCCGTTACAAATTATCTTGGTATCAAACTACTCTGTTACTTACAATTTCAGCACGTGCAGACATTACCTTACTGAAAACTACTTGTCATTTCCTTCTGCTCCTCGTTGGGTTCGACACTCTTACTTATCGAAAAGAGCTACAATTGATCCCCTATACTTGTGGGTCATCAAGGCTATTTTCTGGCGCCGTTGCTGGGGAGTGAAGCGCCTTTGGTAAGTGGAATTTGGTAAGGAAACATTTCTATAGTGTGCTGAGATTTATTGTCACTTGTTACTATGGAAAACAATCCTTGGAGGGGTTTGTTTGGGGTATCTTCACCTCGACCGGAACCACAATTAGCTACCCCTCAACCTACTACACCTACTGAAAATATTGAATATGAAATTCCTTCAGGTATGATAGAAAAACTGCTAGCTAATCCTTATGCAGGAGATGGAACGAACATCCTGATATGCATTTGATATATGTAGAACAAATTTGTGGATTGTTCAATCTTGCAGGTTTACCCGGGAGAGAAGTTATGAAGAAGGTTTTCCCTTTATCTTTGAAGGGAAATGCATTGGCATGGTATAGGCTATGCGATGATATTGGATCTTGGAATTGGAATCGATTGAAATTGGAGTTCCACCAAAAAATTTATCCTATGCATCTAGTTCATCGTGATCGGAATTATATATATAATTTTTGGCCTCGTGAAGGAGAAAGTATCACTCTAGCTTGGGGGAGGCTTAAGTCAATGTTATATTCATGCCCCAATCATGATCTCTCAAGAGAAATTATTATCCAGAACTTTTATGCTCGGCTTTCTCGTAATGATCAAACCATGCTCGATACTTCTTGTGTTGGTTCTTTTATGAAGAAGACTATTGAATTCCGGTGGGATCTTTTGGAAAGAATTAAACGCAACTCTGAAGATTGGGAACTCAACGAAGGTAAAGAGTCAGGTATTAAGCTTAAGTATGATTGTGTTAAATCTTTTATGGATATCGATGCTTTTCAAAAGTTTAGCACTAAATATGGACTTGACTCTGAGATAGTAGCCTCCTTTTGTGAATCATTTGCTACTCATGTTGATCTCCCTAAAGAGAAGTGGTTTAAATATCACCTACCTATTAAATAAGAAATCAAAGAACCGGTACCAATTAAAGAAGAAACTATACTTTACAATGTTGATCCAGTTGTTCCTTCTGCTTATATTGAGAAACCACATTTCCCTGTTAGGATAAAGGAACCTACTAAAGTTTCAACTGCGGTTAACAAAAGCTATATTAGAACACCTAAACCTGATGAACAAATCAAACTAGAACCTAGTGATGCTATGGTTAAAGATCTCTTGGAAGAAGATATGGATGGGCATGTTATTTACTTCTGTGAAGATGCTGCTAGAATTGCCAAACCTGATAAAAAGGATAAACATTGACCTGTTGTTAGCATGCCCGTTGACTCAGTTAAAATAGGAGATCACTGTTATCATGGTTTATGTGACATAGGTGCTAGTGTGAGTATTATTCCTTACATCTTATATCAAGAAATTATGAATGACATAGCACCCGCAGAGATAGAAGACATAGATGTTACTATTAAACTTGCTAATAGAGACACCATATCACCAATTGGGATTGTTAGAGATGTTGAAGTATTGTGTGGGAAAATAAAATACCCTACTGATTTTCTTGTTCTTGGTTCCCCACAAGATGACTTTTGTCCCATTATCTTTGGTAGACCTTTCTTGAACACTGTTAATGCTAAAATAGATTGTGAGAAACAAACTATCGGTGTTAGTTTGATGAGTCTCATGAGTTTAATTTTTCCAAGTTTAGTAGAAAGCTTCATGAAAAAGAATTGCCTAGTAAAGGGAATTAATTGGTCTTGCTTCTATTGTTGTGGCTCCTACTGATCCACTAGAACAATATTTGCTAGACCATGAAAATGATTTACATATGCATGAAAGAAATGAAATAGATAAGATTTTCTTTGAACAACGTCCTCTACTTAAACACAATTTGCCTATTGAAACTCTAGGAGGTCTTCCTCCACCTAAAGGTGATCCTGTGTTTGAATTAAAACAATTGCCAGACACTTTGAAATATGCTTATCTTGATGAAAAGAAGATATATCATGTTATTATTAGTGCTAACCTTTCAGAACATGAAGAAGAAAGATTATTGAAAGTTCTAAGGAAGCACCGAACTGCTATTGGATATACTCTTGATGATTTAAAGGGCATTAGTCCCACTCTATGTCAGCACAAAATTAATATGGAGCCTGATACTAAACCCGTTGTTGATTACCAACGCCGGATAAATCCGAAGATGAAAGAAGTGGTAAGAAAGGAAATATTAAAACTTCTGGAAGCAGGTATTATCTATCCTATAGCTGATAGTAGATGGGTAAGTCCTGTTCATTGTGTCCCTAAGAAAGGAGGTATAACTTTTTTCCTAATGATAAGAATGAACTTATTCCACAAAGAATTGTTACAGGCTATAGAAATGGTAATTGATTTTAGGAAATTAAACAAAGCAACTAGAAAAGATCATTACCCTCTGCCTTTTATTGATCAAATGCTTGAAAGATTATCTAAGCACACACATTTTTCCTTCCTTGATGGATATTCTGGTTTTTCACAAATACCTGTTTCTCAACCTAATCAAGAAAAGACCACTTTTATTTGTCCCTTTGGAACCTATGCTTATAGACTATGTAATGCACCTGCTACCTTTCAAAGATGTATGACTGCTATATTCTCTGACTTTTGTGAAAAGATTGTTGAGGTTTTCATGGATGACTTCCCTGTTTATGGGAAGTATTTTGATGATTGTTTAAGCAATCTTGATCGAGTTTTGCAGAGATGCGAACAAACAAATCTTGTCTTGAATTGGGAGAAGTGCCACTTTATGGTTAATGAAGGTATTGTCTTGGGTCATAAAATTTCTGAAAGAGGTATTGAAGTGGACAAAGCTAAGGTTGATGCAATTGAGAAAATGCCATGTCCTAAAGATATAAAAGGTATTCATAGTTTCTTAGGTCATGCTGGTTTCTATAGGAGATTTATCAAAGACTTTTCTAAAATTACTAGGCCTCTTACGAGTCTTTTGCAAAAGGATATTCCTTTTGTTTTTGATGATGATTGTTTAGAAGCCTTCGAAACGCCCAAGAAAGCTTTAATTTCTGCACCTATTGTTCAACCACCTGATTGGAACTTGCCTTTTGAAATTATGTGTGATGCTAGTGATTATGTTGTTGGTGCTGTTCTAGGACAAAGAGTTGATAAGAAACTGAATGTTATTCATTATGCTAGTAAAACTCTAGACAGTGCTGATAACCCACAAGTATAGGGGATCGCAACAGTTTTCGAGGGTAGAGTATTCAACCCAAATTTATAGATTCGGCACAAGGGGAGCCAAAGAATATTTGAAGGTATTAGCAGCTGAGTTGTCAATTCAACCACACCTGGAGATTAATTATCTGCAGCAAAGTGATCAGTAGCAAAGTAATATGATAGTTTTGATAGCAGTGACAGTAGCAACAGTAACGGTAACAGGGATAGCAGTATTTTTGTAGCAAGTGTAACAGTGATGATAGCAGTAGTAACTTCAGAAACAATATAAGATAAATTCGTAAGCATTGGATCGGTGACTTGTTGGATGATATTCATCATGAGATAGTTATAACCTAGGGTGATACGGCACTAGCTCCAGTTCGTCAATATAATGGAGTCATGTATTCCGTAAATAGTCATACGTGCTTATGGAAAGAACTTGCATGACATCTTTTGTCCTACCCTCCCGTGGCAGCGGGGTCCATATTGGAAACTAAGGGATATTAAGGCCTCCTTTTAATAGAGAACCGGAACAAAGCATTAACACATAGTGAATACATGAACTCCTCAAACTACGGTCATCACCGGGAGTGGTCCCGAATATTGTCACTCCGGGGTTGCCGGATCATAACACGTAGTAGGTGACTATAACTTGCAAGATCGGATCTAAAACATGGATATAATGATGATAACATAAATGGTTTAGATATGAGTTCATCGCACCTGAGCCCAAAGTGACAACCATTAAGCACATCAAAGTCATAGCAACATCAATCTAAGAACATAGTGGATACTAGGGATCAAGCCCTAACAAAACTAACTCGATTACATGATGAATCTCATCCAACTCCTCACCGACCAGTGAGCCTACGAAGGAATTACTCACTCCCGGTGGGGAGCATCATGGAATTGGCGATGGAGAAGGGTTGGTGATGAGGAAGAACGAAGATCCCCCTCTCCGGAGCCCCAAACGGACTCCGGATCTGGCCTCCTGATGAAGAACAGGAGGTGATGGCGGCTCCATCTCATGGATCGCGATAATTCTTTCTCCCTGATTTTTTTCTAAAAAAATAGGATTTTATAGCGTCGGTTTCAGGGTCAGCGAGGCCACCAGGTGGCGATAACCCACCTGGGCGCGCCAGGAGAGGGGGGCGCGCCCTGGTGGGTTGTGCCCACCCAGGGGCCCCTCTCCGGTAGGTCTTGGCTCCATAAATTCTTATATATCATATAAAAATTCCTCGCGAAGTTTCGTTCCATTCCGAGAACTTTTATTTCTGCACAAAAACAACACCATGGTAGTTCTGCTGAAAACAGCGTCTTACTTTCATTCAAATCATGCAAATTAGAGTCCAAAACAAGAGGAAAAGTAGATACGTTGGAGACGTATCAACTCCCCCAAGCTTAAACCTTTGCTTGTCCTCAAGCAATTCAGTTGATAGACTAAAAGTGAAAAAGAAAAACTTTTACGAACTCTTTTGCTCTTGTTTGCATAAATAAGCTTAAACAGCACCCAGGTTTTTAGCCAACATTATAACTAACCATGCCAATAATAACTCTTAAAGATTATAATGACTCATATCAATGACATAATCAGCTAGTGAGCAACAATAAGATATCTCAAACGGCAACACGTTGTCAAAACAACCATGATATAATATGACAATAGTGGTATCTCGCTAGCCCTTTCTAAGACCGCAAAACATAAATGCAGAGCACCTTCAAAGTTCAAGCAGCGACTAAACATTGTAATTCATGGTAGAAAAGATCCAGTCATGATGCACCCAACATTATCTACACATAATGCATAAGTCATGACAGTTGTGCTCTCAGGTTCTAGCGCTTGTTTTAGAAGGTGATGACACAACATAAAAGTAAATAGATAGTCCCTTCGCAGAGGGAAGTAGTGATTTGCAGAGGTGCGGGAGCTCAAGTTTTAAAACAGAGATAAATAATATTTTGAGACATGCACCCTTCTCATTTACTTCAAGGCCATCAGTTATCAATATCTTCCATGCTAAGCACGCTAGTGGCGGTTCCCAAGCGATAAAAGTAAAGGTTTTTACTCCATTGGGAGTTTTTGTTTGATTATTTAAGAGATTAACTCTTTTTCATGTTTGCAGTTTGGGACTGGGCATCCCTATTACCGCCCTTTTCCCGTGCGATGGCGAGTGAATAAACACTCGACCTGAGAATAACCCACTTAGCATGGAAGATACCGACCACCTCCTGTCGTTCCATGAACGATCCAGGCACAAAAAAGGATATTTATTTAGAAGTTTTTAGAGGTGGCAGATGCAAATTTACTTAGGACGGCAGGGTAATACCGTATATAGGTAGGTATGGTGGACTCATCTGGATTAACTTTGGGTTCAAGGTTTTTGATGTACAAGCAGAGTTCCCACTTAGTACAGGCGAAGGCTAACAATTAGATTGAGAAGCGGCCAGCTAGAGAGCAACAATGGTCATAAACATGCATTATGCATAAGTAACATTGGACACTAGGATGAGTAGGATATGAACACCATGAACATAAATATCATAGAGGCTATGTTGGTTTTGATTCAACTACATGCATGAACATGTGCCAAGTCAAGCCACTCGAACATTTAGAGGAGGATACCATATCATCATACTACATCATGATCATTTTAACACTATGTTGATATCCAAGATAAATCATTATCCACTCCTAGCTACTTATGCATGGCATGAGAAACTATAATCTCTAATTGTCATTGCAAACATGTTTAATCATAATGGGCTGAATCATGGATACTAGGTTAAACATATTTACACAAACAGAACAAGTCGAGTTCATACCCATTTCTCTCTGTCACGGCCAGTTCATCGAATATCGTCATTATTGCCTGTCACTTGCACGACCGACGGTAGGAAAATAATAATAGTGCAAGAGTGCCGTGGACTAAGCTGGAATCTGCAAACATTTTATTCAACAGGAGAAGACAAGGTAAAATGTGCTCTTTATTAGATCAACAATTATTCATATGAGAGCCACTCAACATTTTCATCGTGTTCTTCTCCTTGATACAACTCGAATCAAAAGAAAAGAAATTCAGAGAAACACACTGAAATATTTTTGGAGTTTTGGGTTTTCTTGAACAAGCAAATAAAAGGGAAAGCAAAAACAAGAAGAACTATTTACACGGGAAAGCTCCCAACAAGCAAAAGAAGAACAAGGAAATCGTTTTGGATTTTCTTTTTAGTGCTACTACTAAGCATGCATAGAAAGTAAACTATTGCAACTAAATTTTTTGGTTTTTCTAAAGTTTTTCAAACACAGAAGAAGAAAGCAAGAAAATAAATCTAAGCATGGATGATACAATGAAAAAGTGTGAACACCAACAAATGAATATAAGTGGACAAGAATGTAATGTCGGTGAGAACACGTACTCCCCCAAGCTTAGGCTTTTGGCCTAACTTGGTAGTCAATCAGTAGTCTGGATAGTAATCGGCATGGTAGCTCACGGAGGCTCTCGGTGCGAACGCCTCAGCCTGCCATGCTGCCTCCAGTGTTGCGTTGTGAGCTTGGGCCTCACTCTCAAGAACAAAATGTCTTCCCTTGTTGTGATAGTCAAAAAGACTAGGCGCAGGCAAATATGTGTGCACAACAGATGTTTGGTTAAACAATAGATTGTAAGTGAAGTTATCAACCTTTCCCTTAAGGATCTTATGGTCTTTTAAGGTGTTAAAATCTAAATACTGCGTGGGTAGGATAGGATCAAAGGGCAAAGGTGAAACACACAGCCCTCGTGCTAAACGTGTGGCATAAATTCCACCATAGAACCAGCCACTGTTAGCGTTATGCTAAAGTCTGCATGCAACAATCGCTCCAAGGTTATAATTCCTTTCACCAGTGAGAGCGGAGCGTATGAGGCTCAAGTCTGGGCCACAAAGCGTGCTACAGTCTTGCTTGCCTAGTATGCATTTCCTGTTAAATAATGCAAAGTACTGAATTGCGGGAAAATGAATGCTCTTTATTCTACCTTGTGTCAATCCCCTCCTTTCACCGTAACAAAGACTAGTCAAGAATGTTTCGAACTCAGCCTTTGGTGGTTCATCAAGCGGAGGCGGGAGCTTGCAGTTGTCGGATCACGGGTTCCGGCAAAACCCTTAAGGTTTGAACTCTGGGGTGCGCGCGAAGTTCTTTCCCCCCTACCGATCCACGCCCTAGCTTGCTAAGATCTCGCGGACAAACTCGACGAACTCACAACACAAAAGACACAAGATTTATACTAGTTCGGGCCACCGTTGTGGTGTAATAACCTACTCTAGTGTGGTGGTGGTGGATTGCCTCTTGGGCTGATGATGAACAGTACAAAGGGAAGAACAACCTCTTGAGGTTGAGGTGTTCTTGTGCTCTGTGAGCTTGTGGGTGAGAGGATGGAAGATGGAATCGATCCCCCTACTGTGGCGGCTAGTTCTACTTATATAGACCCTGGTCCTCTTCCCAAATATTGAGCGGGAAGGGATCCAAAAATGGCCAATTTGAAAGGGGACAGCTAGTACAGCTTATCCTGACAAAAGTAGTCTTCGCCTGCAAAAGGCTCTGGTGGTGACGCCGCCTTGGGCTCCATGGTGATCTCCGTCTTGCCATCCTGCTGGTCTTGGTCTCGTTGCACCGATATGGAAACCTTTGCTTGACGCCTCGGTACTCTGCGCCTGCGCTTGCCTCCTTAGCACCAAAGGGGAAACAAGGACACTGCGCGCTGGCGCCCGCCTGGTCTCGATCGTCATGGCTCACGTCACGAGAACCTATCTTTCTCTGTGTCCGATTAAAACTCTGTAACCACAAGTATTGCGTGAGTGTTAGCAATTGTGAAAGACTAAATGATAGTTGAGTATGTGGACTTGCTGAAAAGCTCTTACATAGACTCTTTCTAATGTTATGATAAATTGCAATTGCCTCAATGACTGAGATTATAGTTTGTTAGTTCTCAATGAAGTTTCTGATTCATACTTTATATTGTGAATAGATTATTACTTTAGCATAAGAAATCATATGACAATATATATATATATATGTATGTTGCTGTTATAAGCATGATCATGATGCCCTCATGTCCGTATTTTATTTTATCGACACCTCTATCTCTAAACATGTGGACATATTTATCGTTATCGGCTTCCGCTTGAGGACAAGCGAGGTCTAAGCTTGGGGGAGTTGATACGTCCATTTTGCATCATGCTTTTATATTGATATTTATTGCATTATGGGCTATTATTACACATTATGTCACAATACTTATGCCTATTCTCTCTTATTTTACTAGGTTTACATAAAGAGGGAGAATGCCGGCAGCTGGAATTCTGGGCTGGAAAAGGAGCAAATATTAGAGACCTATTCTGCACAACTCCAAAAGTCCTGAAACTCCACGGAAGTTATTTTTGGAAATAATAAAAAATATTGAGCGAAAAATACCAGAGGGGGCCCACACCCTGGCCACGAGGGTGGGGGCGCGCCTCCCTGCCTCGTGGGCCCCCTGGTGGCCCTCCGGTGCCCATCTTCTGCTATATGAAGTCTTTCGTCCGAGAAAAAAAATCATAAGCAAGCTTTCGGGACGAGACTCCGCCGCCACGAGGCGGAACCAATCTAGGGCTCTAGCGGAGCTGTTCTGCCGGGGACACTTCCCTCCGGGAGGGGGAAATCATCGCCATCGTCATCACCAACGCTCCTCTCATCGGGAGGGGGTCAATCTCCATCAACATCTTCACTAGCACCATCTCCTCTAAAACCCTAGTTCATCTCTTGTATCCAATCTTTGTCTCATAGCCTGGGATTGGTACCTGTGGGTTGCTAGTAGTGTTGATTACTCCTTGTAGTTGATGCTAGTTGGTTTATTTGGTGGAAGATCATATGTTCAGATCCATTATGCATATTAATACCCCTCTGATTATTAACATGAATATGCTTTGTGAGTAGTTACGTTTGTTCCTGAGGACATGGGAGAAGTCTTGCTATTAGTAGTCATGTGAATTTGGTATTCGTTCGATATTTTGATGAGATGTATGTTGTCTCACCTCTAGTGGTGTCATGTGAACGTCGACTACATGACACTTCACCATTGTTTGGGCCTAGAGGAAGGCATTGGGAAGTAATAAGTAGATGATGGGTTGCTAGAGTGACAGAAGCTTAAACCCTAGTTTATGTGTTGCTTCGTAAGGGGCTGATTTGGATCCATATGTTTCATGCTATGGTTAGGTTTACCTTAATACTCCTTTTGTAGTTGCGGATGCTTGCAATAGGAGTTAATCATAAGTGGGATGCTTGTCCAAGTAAGGACAGCACCCAAGCACCGGTCTACCCACATATCAAATTATCAAAGTACCGAACGCGAATCATATGAACGTGATGAAAACTAGCTTGACGATAATTCCCATGTGTCCTCGGGAGCGCTTTTCTCTATATAAGAATTTGTCCAGGCTTATCCTTTGCTACAAAAAGGATTAGGCCATCTTGCTGCACTTTATTTACACTTGTTATTCGTTACTTGTTACCAATTACCTTATCACAAAACTATCTGTTACCGATAATTTCAATGCTTGCAGAGAATACCTTGCTGAAAACCGCTTATCATTTCCTTTTGCTCCTCGTTGGGTTCGACACTCTTACTTATCGGAAGGACTACGATAGATCCCCTATACTTGTGGGTCATCATGGACTCGGAGGCGACCCCCGAGGAAATGGGGGAGACTTCCCCCTTGAGCAAGGCCGACATCCTCCGCGCTTTGCCGGACAACGCCGAGACCGACGCCCGCCAGGAGGAGGGGGATCTGCCCGCCATCCCGACAAGGGGCAGGTCATCGCTGGTCTCTCGAGATGCTGCCTCCGCCTTGACACCGCCTGGAGCTGCCTCCGGCCCCTCCGCTGCGCCGTCTTCTGCTCCCGGAGCCCGTGTGCCCTCTCCTCAGGCTCCGAAGCTTTCAGGTTTCAGGCTCCCCAAGCGGAAGGTGGACTATGTCGCGGTGGATCAGTAAGTGCTTCGAGCTTCGTCTTGTTCCTGCTTGTACTTGCTATTTTCTGACATTCACCCTTGGTTGATCAGGCCGATGCCTTCGGCGAAGAAAAGAAAGGAGGGTACAGCGGCCACGCCCCCTCTACGGAGAAAGGAGACGACAGCACTCGCGCCTCCCCAGCCCGGTCGCCCTTGCGAGGCCAAGAGGAGCATCGTCGGGAGGAGTCAGCCCCCGGCTCTGCTGATGAGGTCCCAAGGGCTCTGGAGCCTTTGATCTCCAGGTTCTGGTGACAGCGCCGCCCCCTCCTCCTACTGCGCCCCTGGCCCCAGGTTCTTCTGCTTCCTCTGCCGCCTTGGAGCGCGTTCTTTCGGAGATGGCCCAGCTGCGGGAAGATCTCCTGGGCACGGACCCGCACCTGGTAGCCGGGCGCCTGGAGCTGGCCTTTGGCTGGCTTCACTCTGATTCGGCGGTTCGAGCGTCGCTGAGCTAGGCCGCGGCGGCCTCCAAGAAGGAGAAGCAGGCCGCCGCCAAAGCTGCGGTCGATCGCGAGGCGGCGCTGAAGGACGCCGAGGCCGCCCGCGACCACTGTCGAGAGCTGGAGGACGAGCTGAAGAGGCTGCATGACCAGCTCGCAGGAGAAGTACGTAATCGCCAGGTGAAGGAGGAGGAGATGAGGGCCCGGGAGGATGCCATCAAGGGCCGCGACGCCGAGCTGGGAGAGCTGGCGAAGGCGCAGGCCGCGGAGCGCGGCCAGCTGGAGGAGTTGGAGTGGAAGGCGAAGGTGAAGGAAGCCGATCTTGACGCCAGGGCGAAGGTCCTGGCTGAAGACCGCGTGGCCTTCTCGCTTCTTGAGAAGAGATCTAGCGTGGCGCTGAAGTCACTATACGAGAAGGGCTTGGAGAAGCCGCTGACCACCGACAAGGATGGCCCTGCTCAGCTGCTTCCCCACTTGGTGAAGGCGCTCGAGGAAGTCGTGGAGGGCATCGGTCCCATGGCTGAGGCAGAGGCTCGCGTCCTTTCTTCAGCTGCATTGATGCGTGTCTTCAGCCATCTGTACCTTCGCGACCCGAGTGCCCGTCTTGACGAGCTGCTGGAGCCTGTAGCTGATGAACACTGCACAGCTGCCGCCGCAGCCGTGAAAGGTCAAGTGGAGGCCCTGCTGAAGAAGTTCCGCGGTTTCGTCCTCGCGCCCTCGACCGGCGATGCCACCGATCCTGCGGCTCCATCTGGCGGTGCAGGTGAAGGCGACGCTACCAAGGGAGGAGCGCCTTCCGCAGGTGATGGCGGTGCCCAGGGGTGACTTGCTTGCGGCTGCTTCCCTGTTTTTATCCCTGCAACATGTAGCATGCCTCGTGGAGGCGTTTAAACTCGTCCTTGGTATTTGGGAGAACGATATGGCTTGTAATATTTGCTTTGAGATTTTGTGATTTTCTTCCTATTTGCTTTGTGTTCTGCATCGGCAGAGCCTGGCCCCGCGCATACCTCAACCGCCGTTGGGCTGACCGGAGACTAGGACGGACCAAGGAGTGAGGGGCTACGTGACCAGTTAGGCTCCTGAGTCGCGATGCTCAGGAGTCCTCCTTGACGCGCAAACAACTTATAGGAAGAGTACGCGAGGATAGGTTAATGTTCTACGTCGGCAGAGCCCGGCCCCGCGCATACCTCAACCGCCGTTGGGCCGACCGGAGACCAGGACGGACCAAGGAGTGAGGGGCTACGTGACCAGTTAGGCTCCTGAGTCACGATGCTCAGGAGTCCCCCTTGACGTGCAAACAATCTCCATACCTTTGCCCTCGCCGAGGCCCGGCTCGGGAGGGGCGCGCGATGACTAGGTCCGGGAGACCTGGTTGGGTGGCGTACGCTTGGGTGTGACCCGAGCGCAGCCCCCTTGCCCAGCCCCCTCGCGCGACTCTCCCGAGGGGAGGCGTTGCGGTGAGGCTAGACACTGAGCTCTGGGGCTCCCTGAGGTTGGTACTGCCGTGAGGCCGCCCTCAGTTGTTTATCACCAGCGCGGAGCATAGTGCTTCCGCTTGTGCACGGGCATAGCCGCTCCTCCGCAGTGTCGACAGCCAGCGCGGAGCATGGTGCTTCCACTTGTGCGTGGGAGGGGGGCTCCCTCTGCGGAGAGCCCCCGGGGCGTGTACAGCCCCGCCCTGACACGTGGCTTGCACGACAGGGCTAGATGAGGTGTATCTGGGCACTCGTGAGCCAGCGCGGGACTCACGAGGCCCTACCTCAAGGCGGGTTGCGCCTGGTCTTGGTTCTTGTTTGCTATGCTGGTCCTGCGAGGTGGTCAGACAACCTGCGCCGAACGAATCTCCTGAGGTTATCGCGTGAGAGGGTCAAGAACCAACGGCCCCAGGAGGTGACGTGAACGGGGCCGGCCAGACAGACAGAGCTCAGCCGCTGGATTTATCGATGCTACAGGGACGGGCCCGAGCACAGACACTGTGCTTATCCTACCCACGCGAAGGATCCTGAAGAAAGACGGCCAGCGTGCGGTTCCCATAGTGGGTGGTGATCGAGCAGGTAATAATCATAGGTAGATTAAGCATGGAAAGCATACTAGCTTAGGTAAAATCAGGGAAAATACACGCCACCGGGTCAGGCCCAAGCGGCTTGGGGATGATGCAGCCCGAGGGGCGCCCCCAGCAAGGTAAGCTAAAGACATAAGAAAAAAGGGATCCACAGGGACGGACCCACGCGGCCTGGGAATGATGCAGCCCGAGGGGCGCTCCCAGCTAAATAAACTTGGAAAATGTCACCTGGTTCTGTCGATGAAGGGGTGTCGGGGCAACTGAAGGTACGCGGCGAAGGAATTGCTCCTCACGAGCCACCGGGGCCCTGAGCCTCGGGAGGCTCTGGGGTCCAGGTGGTTCCTTGAGGACCGTCTCCATATTCACCAGGGCGGCGTGCTGCCTGGCCTCCTGAGCAGCCAGGATGCGCCGCAAGTTGCACCGATAAGCGGACGACACGCTCGGCAGGCCAAAAGGCATGCGAACGTAGCTGTGCGGTGGGCCCTCGCAGTGTCCCACACGCAAAGGCCAGAAAGGCTCCTGAGAGGCGGCCCTGTTGAGCCCTGGGACGTCGATGCAGACGCGCAACCCAGCATCCTCGCCTGGATGGGGAGCTACGCTTCGCGAGCGGCGGTCGCCGCGCATGGCCCTTGCGTCTTGTAGTTCCTGAGTAGTCTTGGTGATGAACTCCTGAGCGGTGGGCGCTCCTCGCCCTGTGTTCTCCTGAGGGAGACGTGCCGCAAAGCATGCCTCCAAGTGGTGCCCGAGCGCCTCCCTCGTGCTGTTGGCAAGGTCTGAGGCCCTCCAGAAGAGAGCCCCCGAGCCTTGCCCGAGAAGGGCGCCGGGCGTGCCTTCCTATGCGATGGAGGGAGGCGCCCCTGGCGCGGACGCTGATCCTGACGAGGTTCCAGTTGCGACGCCACCCTCCTGAGGTCCTGCACGGCGCTGCTTCTTCTTCTTGGGGGTGGCCTCAGGAGGGTACTCGCTCTTGCTGTCGGGGTCGTCGATTGTTGCAGCTTGAAAGGCGCGCTCAAGGGAGCACACCGCATCTCTTTCTTCGCATGGGACCGTGATGATTCCGCCGCTTCCCGGCATCTTGAGGACATTGTAGCCGTGATGGGTCACTGCCATAAACTTGGCCAGGGCTGGATACCCGAGGATGGCGTTGTACGGCAGGAGGATGTGCGCGACATCGAAGTCGATGAGCTCGGTGCGGTAGTTCTTGTGTTCTCCGAAGGTGACAGGAAGGCGGACCTGCCCTATCGGTGTGGTGGAGCCGTCGGTCACTCCTGAGAAAGGCTTGGTAGGCTGAAGCTGATCATACGGCACTTGGAGGTTGTCGAACGTGTCGACGGACAGGACATTGAGCCCTGCGCCGCCGTCGATGAGGGTCTTGGTGACTTGCACGTTGCTGATGACTGGGGAGCAAAGCATCGGGAGGGCGCCAGCGGTGGCCGCGCACTTGAGCTGATCCGCCGAATTGAAGGTGATGGCGCACTTGGACCACCTGAGCGGGTGTGTGGCCTCAAGCTTGGGGAGGACTGCATTCACTTCACGAGCAAACTGTTTGAAGATACACTGCGAGGCTGGGGCCTGAGCTCCGCCCAAGATGCAGGCGATGGCACGCGGCTCCTGGAAGCCCCCAGCCCCCTCGTCCTGATGATGGTCATCATTCCTTCTTGGTGGTGGCGACAGTGGAGGAAGGCCAGCGTTGCCTTGAGGACGGTCCTCACGAGGCTGATCCCTCCATGCGCCCTCGCGAGGCTGATCCTGCCAGCGGTCCTCACGAGGTCGGTCGCGCCACTCCTGGCGCGGGCCACGGTCGTCCCCGTGTCCGCCACCACGTCCTCCTCCTCGGCCGTAGCCCCGGTCGCTGCGCTCGGGGCGTCGACCGAAACATCCTTCTTGAATGGCTCTGAGCTCTTGACAGTCGCTGGTGTTGTGGGTATGCAGGTTGTGGAACGCGCAGAATGGTCAGCTGCTCTTGGATGACTCGGGCTGATCTCTGCCTCGCTTGGTGTCCGGCTCCGCCGCGAGCACGACTGCTCCCTTGCGCTTCACGTCCTTGGCCTTGGCTTTCTTCTCCTCCGGGTCCGCAGTCGGCAGCTCGAGGAGGGAGAGGCGCCCTTCCTCAGCTCTTGCGCACTTGGTCGCCAGGTTGAATAGCTCCTGTGATGTGCACAGTTCCTCGTGGATAGCGAGCTCCTCCTTCATCTTGATGTCACAGACCCCATCGGAGAACGCGGAGATGATGGCCTCGTCCATCACCTTGGGGATCTTGAGACGGACGTTGTTGAAGCGCTGGATGTACTTCTGGAGGGTCTCTCCTGGTTGTTGCTTGACGCGGCGCAGGTCACCCGCGGCCGGCGGGCGGTCGCGAGTGCCCTGGAAGTTGGCAATGAAACAGTCGCGCATCTCATCCCAGGAGGAGATCGAGCGTGGAGGCAGGTTCAGGAGCCACGAACGGGCGCCGTCTTTGAGCGCCATAGGGAACCAGTTCGCCATGACTTTCTCGTCGCTGTTGGCCGCCTCGATGCTCAGCTCGTAGAGCTGCAAGAACTCCGCGGGGTCGGGGGTGCCGTCATAGCGAGGAGGCAGATCTGGCTTGAACTTGCCCGGCCAGGCGATGCTACGCAGCTCGGGGGTGAAGGCGCGGTAGCCGGCCGTGGTCGCCGGGGCCCGTCTTGGAGGCGGAGCTTGGTCTTGACGCCCACGCGCCGCTTCGGCAAGCTGCGCGGGGCCCGGCCGCGGCAGACGATCCTGGTGCGGCAGTGCGAGGAGTGGCGGAGCGTTCTCTTGCGGCCGAGGGACTTCTTGACAGCTTCTTTCTTCACGCGCGGGCGCCCGGCGCGGCGGGTCATGTCGTGGAGGCGCGCGCCTTGGCGCCGTCTTGGGGCAGAGGTGGCGGAGGTGCTCCGTGAGCTACGTCGCCTGTAGCTGGCGGAGGGCGAGGCGAAGAGAGGGACGACGCAGGGGAGCCCCCTGCGGCGCGGACAAGCTCGGCGATGCGGTCAAGCCAGTCCTCGTAGAGGTCGTCCACCGGGCGGTAGCGCAGGAGCTCATGCGCCATGAGGAGCGCGGCCCGCGCGTCCATGGGAGCGCGACGAGCGTGGGACGACGAACCTGCGGGAGTCGGCGATGGGGTGGCGGTGCGGCCGTCCCGCCGCACCGAGGGGTGCAGCGAGGACGCTTGCTGCTCGTTCCCCGTCGGGCCGATAGCGGCGTTGGCAGCAGGCGACGGGGAACGACGAGGTGGCCCACCGACGGGAGCCGTCTGAGCGACGTGGGTGGCAAGGGCATCCCGGCGCTCAGCACGAGCACGGCGAGCGTCCGCCATGGAGACGACGGAGCAGCTGGACGCGGAGCGACTGAAAGTAAGCTTCGGCGCATCCCTACCTGGCGCGCCAAATGTTGGATCACAGGTTCCGGCAAAACCCTTAAGGTTCGAACTCTGGGGTGCGCGCGAAGTTCTTTCCCCCCTACCGATCCACGCCCTAACTTGCTAAGATCTCGCGGACGAACTCGACGAACTCACAACACAAAAGACACAAGATTTATACTGGTTCGGGCCACCTTTGTGGTGTAATACCCTACTCCAGTGTGGTGGTGGTGGATTGCCTCTTGGGCTGATGATGAACAGTACAAAGGGAAGAACAGCCTCCTGAGGTTGAGGTGTTCTTGTGCTCTGTGAGCTTGTGGGTGAGAGGATGGAAGATGGAATCGATCCCCCTACTGTGGTGGCTAGTTCTACTTATATAGGCCCTGGTCCTCTTCCCAAATATTGAGCGGGAAGGGAGCCAACAACGGCCAATTTGAAAGGGGACAGCTAGTACAACTTATCCTGACAAAAGTAGTCTTCGCCTGCAAAAGGCTCTGGTGGTGACGCCGCCTTGGGCTCCATGGTGACCTCTGTCTTGCCGTCCTGCTGGTCTTGGTCTCGTTGCACCGATATGGAAACCTTTGCTTGATGCCTCGGTACTCTGCGCGTGCGCTTGCCTCCTTAGCACCAAAGGGGAAACAAGGACACTGCGCGCACTGGCGCCCGCCTGGTCTCGATCGTCATGGCTCACGTCACGAGAACCTCGTGAGGTTTGCCCTGCCTTGATCTCTCCGCTCCTCGCGAGGCAACCTGGTGAGGCCGCTCCTGAGGAGGTCTTGTGTCGTCCGCCTCACGAGGCTTGGCTCCTCGCGAGGGTCTTGAATGCCTTGTTGATGAAGATGGGCCGTACAGGCCTGTTAACACAGCCATGCCGTGGGCCGCAGGCAGGCAAGTCTGGGGACCCCCGTTCCCAGAACGCTGACAACAGTGGTAAGCAAAATTCTCTAGTGAGATGGTAAATGGACTATCATAAAGCAAAAACGACACCCTAGACTCACGGGGAAAGAATTTAAATCCTTTGACAAATGATTCAGTGAGAAGGTAGCGTTGTTCGCACTTATCTGAAAGGTAGGGACCGAGACCGGCATTGTGAACATATTGCTCAAATTCCTCCTTAATGCCCACACGCACCATATAATCATCACAAGGCCATAAGCATGTTTTGGTGGCGGCATCTTGTGTGGAACTTTCACTTGGTTCAACATAAGACCGGTGAGCAGAACTGTCACTAGAAGATGCCCCCGAGGATCGCCTCCTCGAAGAACTCCTTCCAAATAGGTTCATCATGTCCGCATACAATTTTCTGAAAAAAAATTGGGTGACAAAAATTTGTCAACAAAACTTTACAAAAATGATACCAACTACTCATAGGGATACATAGAAGCCATAGCAAGCATTCAAACTACTTAGAACTCTAAGAATTCAACATGCAAGCTTATCTACAGCAGCACCAAGAGTAGCTAATTATTCAAAATATAAATCACTAAAACAAAAACTAATTGGACAAACGGTGGAGTCACATACCGAGCAACAATCCCCCAAAACAGTTTCGGAAATGGAGCTTCGAGCAAAGAGATCGAAATCCGCGGGTTTGAGAGCAAGAACACGGGAGAGAGAGCAATGGGGATTTTTTCTGGAGGTAAGTGATGATGTGGGATGAAGGGATAAGTGAGGGGGCCCACGTGGGGACCCCAACCCACCAAGGCGCGCCTGGGGGTCCTGGCGCGCCCAGGTGGGTTGTGCCCACCTGGTGCACCTCCCTCTGATATTATTTGCACTAGAAATTCAGAAATATTCAGAAAAAAATCATATTAAATTTTTAGAGCATTCTGAGAACTTTTATTTTTGGGTCATTTTTTATTGCACGGGAAATTAAGAAAACAGAACAAAATATGGCATTTTATTTTATTTAACTAATAAAAATAGAGAATAAAAAGTAGGGACAGAAGGTAGTGCTTACTAAATTCATCAACTTCATACTGCTCAAAAATGATTCATTAATAAGGTTGATCAGGTCTTATTAACAACCACTTCCGATTAGCATGAAACCGAAGAACTTTCGTAAATCACTAAGTTACCTCAATGGGAATGTGAATATCCCCAACAATAAGCATTTCATATTTCTTTTTAACAGTAGGTAGAGGTATTTGAAAATTCCAATAGTGATTGTCGGAGATTTTTCAATAACATTAATACCATTCACTTGGAATTTTTCTTTGGAAAGTGCACCGTATGCTCATTACCATTGATATGAAAAGTGACCTTGATTTTATTGCAATCAATAACAGCCCCTGCAGTATTCAAGAAGGGTCTACCAAGGATAATCGACATGTTGTCGTCCTCGGGCATCTCAAGTATAACAAAGTTAGTCAAAATAGTAACATTAGCAACAACAACAACGGGCACATCCTCACAGATACCGATAGGTATGGCAGTTGATTTGTCAGCCATTTGCAAAGATATTTCAGTAGGTGTGAGTTTATTCAAATCAAGTCTTTTATATAAAGAGAAAGGCATAACACTAACACCAGCTCCTAAATCACACAAAGCAGTTTTCACATAATTCTTTTTGATAGAGCAAGGTATAGTTGGTATTCCCGGATCTCCAAGTTTTTTAGGTACTCCATCTTTGAAAGTATAATTAGCAAGCATAGTGGATATTTCAGCTTCCGATATTTTTCTCTTATTAGTGATGATGTCTTTCATATACTTTGCATAAGGAGGCATTTTCAAGATATCAGTCAAGCGAGTACGCAAAAGACTGGCCTCAGCATTTCAGCAAAACGTTCAAATTCTTCAGCATCTTTCTTTTTAGTTGACTTGGGTGGAAAAGGCATAGTTTTTTGAACCCACGGTTCTCTTTCTTTACCGTGTTTTCTATCAATGAAGTCTCTTTTGTCATATCTTTTGTTCTTAGTCAAGATCAACAGGTGGTTCTATCTCAACATCATTATCTGGTTCTTTTTCATTGTTTGGTTGAGTGTCTTCATGAAACTCATATCTTTTTCATTATCACTAGGTGGATGTTCATTACCAGATTGAGTTTCAGCATCAGAGATAGAAGTTTCATTATCATTATCAGGAGGTTTCTTTATTTCAGGTTCACTAGAAGTATGCAAAGTCCTATCATTTTTCTTTTTCTTTTTTTTTCTAGAAGGACTAGGTGCACTAGTGTTATTTCTTTGTGAATCTTGTTCAATTCTTTTTGGGTGTCCCTCAGGATAAAGTGGTTCCTGAGTCATTTTACCTCCTCTACTTGCAACTCTAACAGCAAAGTCATTCATATTATGATTCATTTCATCAAGCAATTCTCTTTGTGATTTAGCAACTTCTTCTAACTGGGTTTGAACCATAGAAGCATGCTTTCCAACACCTCTAACATCATTTGAGATTCTAAATAACAAGTCACTCAAGCGAGCAATCATATCAGAATTATATTTCAATTGTTTCATAACATTTGCATTGAAGTGATCTTGTTTTCTAATGTAGTTTTCAAACTCATAAAGGCATTGACTAGGATGCATATTGTGAGGATTGTCATTATCATTGAATTTCATTAGAGAATTTACCTCTACCACCTTAGGCATTGGTGGTGTATTAAGCCCATGTATTTCTTCAATAGGAGGTAAATTTTTAACATCCTCAGCTTTAATACATTTTTCCTTCATAGATTTCTTTGCCTCTTGCATATCTTCAAGACTGAGATATAATATAACCCTCTCCTTTGGAGTTGGTTTAGCCGGTGGTTCAGGAAGAGTCCGATCATCATAATTTTTCAATATGTTATTCAATAATTCTTCAGCTTGTCCAATATTTCATTCCCTGAAAACACAACCAGCACAACTATCTAGGAAGTCCCTAGAAGCATCGGTTAGTCCATTATAGAAGATATCAAGTATTTCATTTTTCTTAAGAGGATGATCAGGCAAAGCATTAAGTAACTGGCAAAGCCTCCCCCAAGCTTGTGGGAGACTCTCTTCTTTAGTTTGCACAGAGTTAAATATTTCCTGTAAGGCAGCTTGTTTCTTATGAGCAGGAATTTTTTTCCAGAGAAGTAATAAATCCTATCCGGGGACTACACACACAACCAAGAGCAAGAGTATTGTGCCAAGCTTTAGCATCACCCTTTAATGAGAAAGGAAATAATTTGAGAATAAAGTAATAGCGAGTTTTCTCATCATGAGTAAAAAGGGTGGCTATATTATTCAACTTAGTAAGATGTGCCACAATAGTTTCAGTTTCATAACCATGGAAAGGATCAGATTCAACCAAAGTAATTAACTCTGGGTCGACAAAGAATTCATAATCCATATCATCAATAAAGATAGGTGAAGTAGCAAACCTAGGATCACATTTCATTCTAGCATTCAGAGATTTTTCTTTATACATGCATAATAATTTCTCTAGATCATCTCTATCCTTACAAGCAAGAATATCTAGTTGTCTCCTCATTCATAACATAACCTTCCTGTACCTTAGGCAATTCATATCTAGGAAGGCTAGTTCTAGCAGGTGTTCAGGAGTTTCAGTTTCAAGCTCATCATCAGATGCAACAACATCATGTTGTATTACTCTAGCAATTTGTTCATCAATAAATTCACCAAGTGGCACATCATCATTATCAAGCAAGGTACTAGCATCATCATAAGCATCATTCATAGTAGAAGTAGCATCATCAATAACTTGCGACATCTTAGAATTGATAGCATGTGGTGGTGTTGCAAGTTTACTCATAACAGAAGGTGAATCTAAAGCAGAACTGGATGGCAGTTCCTTACCTCCCCTCGTCTTTGAGGGATAAATCTTAGTCTTAGGATCCTTCAGATTCTTCATAGTAATAAATTCATAATCCCAAGTGACTCAACAAATATAGCTATGCTCCCCGGCAATGGCGCCAGAAAAAGGTCTTGATAACCCACAAGTATAGGGGATCGCAACAGTTTTCGAGGGTATAGTATTCAACCCAAATTTACAGATTCAACACAAGGGGAGCCAAAGAATATTTGAAGGTATTAGCAGCTGAGTTGTCAATTCAACCACACCTGGAGATTAATTATCTGCAGCAAAGTGATCAGTAGCAAAGTAATATGATAGTTTTGATAGCAGTGACAGTAGCGACGGTAACGGTAACAGTGATAGCAGTATTTTTGTAGCAAGCGTAACAGTGATGATAGCAGTAGTAACTTAGCAGAAACAATATAAGATAAATTCGTAGGCATTGGATCGGTGACTTGTTGGATGATATTCATCATGACACAGTTATAACCTAGGGTGATACGGCACTAGCTCCAGTTCGTCAATATAATGTAGGCATGTATTCCGTAAATAGTCATACGTGCTTATGGAAAGAACTTGCATGACATCTTTTGTCCTACCCTCCCGTGGCAGCGGGGTCCATATTGGAAACTAAGGGATATTAAGGCCTCCTATTAATAGAGAGCCGGAACAAAGCATTAACACATAGTGAATACATGAACTCCTCAAACTACGGTCATCACCGGAGTGGTCCCGAATATTGTCACTCCGGGGTTGCCGGATCATAACACGTAGTAGGTGACTATAACTTGCAAGATCGGATCTAAAACATGGATATAATGATGATAACATAAACGGTTCAGATTTGAGTTCATGGCACCCGGGCCCAAAGTGACAAGCATTAAGCACAGCAAAGTCATAGCAACATCAATCTAAGAACATAGTGGATACTAGGGATCAAGCCCTAACAAAACTAACTCGATTACATGATGAATCTCATCCAACTCCTCACTGACCAGCGAGCCTACGAAGGAATTACTCACTCCTGGTGGGGAGCATCATGGAATTGGCGATGGAGAAGGGTTGGTGATGATGAAGAACGAAGATCCCTCTCTCCGGAGCCCCAAACGGACTCGAGATCTGGCCTCCCGATGAAGAACAGGAGGTGACGGCGGCTCTGTCTCGTGGATCGCGATAATTCTTTCTCCCTGATTTTTTTTGGAAAAAAAAGGATTTTATAGCGTCAGTTTCAGGGTCAGCGGGGCCACCAGGTGGGGACAACCCACCTAGGCGCACCAGGAGGGGGCGCACTCTGGTGGGTTGTGCCCACCCAGGGGCCCCTCTCCGGTATGTCTTGGCTCCATAAATTCTTATATATTATATAAAAATTCCTCGCGGAGTTTCGTTCCATTCCAAGAACTTTTATTTCTGCACAAAAACAACACCATGGTAGTTTTGCTGAAAACAGCGTCAGTCCGGGGTTAGTTTCATTCAAATCTTTCAAATTAGAGTCCAAAACAAGAGGAAAAGCGTTAGGAAAAGTAGATACGTTGGAGACGTATCAAGTGCTCAACGAAATTATGCTACTACTGAAAAAGAATTCTTAGCAGTGGTGTTTGCTTGTGATAAATTTAGACCTTATATTGTTGAATGCAAAGTAATTGTTCACACCGATCATGCTGCTATTAAATATCTTATGGAAAAGAAAGATGCTAAACCTAGACTTATTCGATGGGTTCTCTTGTTACAAGAATTTGATTTACATATCATTGATAGAAAAGGGGATGAGAACCCCGTAGCTGATAATTTATCTAGGCTTGAAAATTTGCCTGATGACCCACTACCTATTGATGATAGTTTTCCTAATGAGCAGTTAGCTGCAATAAATGTTGCTCATAGTACTCCTTGGTATGCTGACTATGCTAATTACATTGTTGCTAAATATTTACCACCTAGCTTTACTTACCAACAAAAGAAAAAATTCTTCAATGATTTAAGACATTACTTTTGGGATGACCCACATCTTTATAAAGGAGTAGATGGTATTATTAGACGTTGTGTACCTGAGCATGAACAGGGACAAATCCTATGGAAATGTCACTCCAAAGCTTATGGAGGGCATCATGCTGGAGATAGAACTGCTCACAAGGTATTGCAATCTGGATTTTATTGGCTACTCTCTTCAAGGATGCCAGTAAGTTCGTCGAATCTTGTGATGAATGCTAAAGAATAGGTAATATCAATAAGCGTCAAGAAATGCCTATGACCTATTCACGTGATGTTGAACCATTTGATGTTTGGGGATTTCATTACATGGGACATTTTCCTTCCTCTAATGGGTATACACATATTTTGGTTGCTGTTGATTATGTTACTAAATGGGTAGAAGCTATTCCAACCAGTAGTGCTGATCACAACACCTCTATTAAAATGCTGAAGGAAGTTGTTTTCCCAAGGTTTGGAGTCCCTAGATATTTAATGACCGATGGTGGTTCACACTTTATTCATGGTGCTTTCCGTAAAATGCTTGCCAAGTATGATGTTAACCATAGAATTGCATCACCTTATCATCCTCAGTCTAGTGGTCAAGTTGAACTTAGCAATAGAGAAATAAAATTAATTTTCCAAAAGAATGTCAATAGGTCCAGGAATAATTGGTCTAAGAAATTATATGATGCACTTTGGGCTTATAGAACAGCATATAAAAATCCTATGGGTATGTCTCCTTATAAAATGGTTTATGGAAAAGCTTGTCATTTGCCTCTTGAGTTAGAACATAAAGCATATTGGGCAGTCAAAGAGTTCAACTATGATTTCAAACTTGCTGGTGAAAAGAGGTTATTTGATATTAGTTCTTTAGATGAATGGAGAACCGAAGCTTATGAAAATGCAAAATTATTCAAAGAAAAAGTCAAAAGATGGCATGACAAAAGAATCCAAAAGCGTGAGTTTAAAGTCGGAGAATATGTTCTTTTGTACAACTCTTGTTTCAGATTCTTTGCAGGAAAACTCCTCTCAAAATGGGAAGGCCCATATGTCATCGAGGAGGTTTATCGGTCTGGAGCCATCAAAATAAATAATCCCGAAGGTACTAACCCAAAGGTTGTCATTGGGCAACGAATAAAACATTCTATCTCAGGTACGCCCATTAATGTTGAAAGTAATATTATCCAAACTTTGACACCGGAAGAACACATAAAAGAGTCCTTCCGGAACACTCCAGAATCGTGAAAATAAGGAGGTACGTGATACGGTAAGTAAACGGATTCCGAAAAATCTGCAAAAATATTTTTTATCAGTTTTGGAATATTTAAGAATTTTGGAAATAAAGAAATTTCCAGGAAGCGTACCCTGGTGGGCACAAGACACCAGGGCGCGCCCAGGTGGGTTGTGCCCACGTGGGACACCTTCTGGACTCCGTTTTTCTTCCGTATGCTTGTCCTCCAAGATAAAAAAATCTATATATACTTCCCGAACCTGTTGATCACCGTATCGCGAAGAAATCCTCTGTTCTCTTTTCTTGCTGTTTCCAGTCAGATTTATCAAGCCAGGCATCATGTCTTCTTGCTCCTCCAACAACATGGAAGAAGATGCTTGGTTGATGAAGATCGAGACGAAGAGGGAGGAGCCTATGGACGCCGTCAAGGGAGACAAGGGCAAGGAAGCTACCGTAGATCCATCCCCGGCGGCAGCACAAGCACTGCTGGCCAAGGAGGAGGAAGAAGATATCCTTAAGCCCTACCTTACTCACCTTACTCCTGCTGAGATTGAGGCTTTTCGCATCATTGAAATAGTTTGCATACAAAATAAGTATCTCACTCGCGAAAATATTCTGCATCAAGAGCATATCATCCATATACGGAGCGTCATCCGTCGGTTGGAGAATCTCTTGATCCTTAAGGACAGGATCGCTTCATCACCACCATCATCTTCTTCACCACCAAAGGAGAACTGAGTATCGGGTATGGGCACTCCCCTTGGCTTCCGCCAAGCTTGGGGGAGGTGCCCCGGTATCGTATCATCCCACTATCTTTTTGCTTTTACTTATTTTAGTTCGATCTTTTGCTTTAGATGAATAAAAGTTTAGTTCGATCCTTTCTTCTTTGAGAGTTTGCTTAGTGATCTATCCTTGTAATCGTTTGCAAGTTATATAATAAAGTTTAGTTTGAGTTTTTGCTTTCTTTACTCTCATGTTGCAAATAAAGAAAAGAAATAAGAAAGGAAAAAGAGAAAGGAAAAAGAGAAAGGAAATAAATAAAAGAAAGGAAATAAATCAATAAGATCATATACTAATCCTATGGTAGGTGATGGCACCACATAAGTAAAAGGATAAGTAGAAAATTTTATTAGAGATTGACAAACATAGCATTAGTCAATGATGCAACTCATGAAAGAATCAATAAGGGAAGAGAAGATTCACATATAAATATACTATCCTATAAATCTTTTGTGATTGTGAGCCCTCATCAAAATATTATATGCCAAAATTGTTGACATTGGACAAGGAAGACAACTTAATGGTTTATGTTTGTTTATATTCACATAGAAGTCATATTGTCATGGGTCCTTTAACATGTGGTGCTTGCCCCCTATCTTTGTGGGCCATCAAAGAACTCAATTATGATTTCAAACTCGCTGGTGAAAAGAGGTTATTTGATATTAGTTCTTTAGATGAATGGAGAACCCAAGCTTACGAAAATGCAAAATTATTCAAAGAAAAAGTTAAAAGATGGCATGACAAAAGAATCCAAAAGCGTGAGTTTAAAGTCGGAGAATATTCTCTTTTGTACAACTCTCGTTTCAGATTCTTTGCAGGAAAACTCCTCTCAAAATGGGAAGGCCCCTATGTTATCGAGGAGGTTTATCGGTCTGGAGCCATCAAAATAAATAATGCCGAAGGTACTAACCCAAAGGGTTTTAATGGGCAACGAATAAAACATTATATCTCAGGTACGCCCATTAATGTTGAAAGTAATATTATCCAAACTTCGACACCGGAAGAACACATAAAAGAGTCCTTCCGGAACACTCCAGAATTGTGAAAATAAGGAGGTACGTGGTACGGTAAGTAAACGGACTCCGAAAAATCCGCAAAAATATTTTTTGTCAGTTTTAGAATATTTAGAAAAACAAGAAAATAAGAAACTTTCAGGAAGCGTACCCTGGTGGGCACAAGACACCAGGGCGCGCCAGGCTTGCCTGGCGCGCCCAGGTGGGTTGTGCCCACCTGGGACACCTTCCGGACTCTGTTTTTCTACAGTTTGCTTGTTTCCCAAGATAAAAAAATCTATATATACTCCCCGAACTTGTTGATCACAGTATCATGGAGAAATCTTCTGTTTTCTTTTCCTTGCTGTTTTCTGTCAGATCCCATCTACTATGGCCACCTCCAGCTCCTCCAAGGACAAGTTCTTCAAGAACGTCATCAACCCATATCTGCGGGAGATGGTGCAGCACCCTCAGGTCATCCAGATGCATGAGGGGTTGGTCCACATCCGCGATGTGCAAGGTCCCAAAGGGACAGGAACTATGGAGGCTAGGCTAGAAGCTATGGAGCAGGACGTCTTCCGGTGCAAGGGGATGGTGGAGCGTGGACTCAACGCCAATCACCTCATGATCACGGACCTCTCCCGTGACCTCAAGGTGGATGGCAAGCCCATGAAGGACATCGTCTTCACCCTCAATGAGCAAATAAACTTCCTCCAAAGCCAGATCTATGATCTCCAAAACCAAGTCTTTGAATATGAGGCGAGGTTTAAAGGTATGAGTTTGGCCGCTAGTTGCAGGACCCTTGAGACTCACTCCTCTTATGATGGTGGACCACTGCCATGGAAATCCGAGGACAAGATCTCTTCACCACCACCTTCTTCTTCATCACCAAAGAGAATTAAGTATCGGGTATGGGCACTCCCCTTGGCTTCCGCCAAGGTTGGGGGAGGTGCCCCGGTATCGTATCATCCCACTATCCTTTTGCCTTTACTTATTTTAGTTCGATCTTTTGCTTTAGATGAATAAAGTTTAGTTCGATCCTCTTCTTTGAGAGTTTGCTTAGTGATCTATCCTTGAAATCGTGTGCAAGATATATAATAAAGTTTAGTTTGAGTTTTTGCTTTCTTTACTTTCATGTTGCAAATAAAAGAAATGAAATAAGGAAGAAAAAGAGAAAGGAAATAAATAAAAGGAAAGAAATAATGAAAAAGATCATATACTAATCTTATGGTAGGTGATGAAACCACATAAGGAAAAGTATAAGTAGAAAATTTTATTAGAGATTGACAAACATAGCATTAGTCAATGATGCAACTCATGAAAGAATTAATAAGGGAAGAGAATATTCACATATAAATATACTATCCTAGAAATCTTTTGTGATTGTGAGCCCTCATCAAAATATTATATGCCAAAATTGTTGACGTTGGACAAGGAAGACAACTTAATGGTTTGTGTTTGTTTATATTCACATAGAAGTCATATTGTCATGGATCCTTTAACATGTGGTGCTTGCCCCCTATCTTTGCTAGCCAAAAATTCCGCACTAAGTAGAGATACTACTTGTGCATCCAAAAACCCTTAAACCCAAATCTTATTTTCAAGAGTCCACCATACCTACCTAGGGATTGAGGAAGATCCCTCAAGTAAGTTGTCATCGGTGCAAAAAGGCAATAAAAATTGCTTCTAAAAGTGTGAGATCATTTATTGTAAGAGAAAATCGAGCGTTGTACGAACTTGTGATGGTGAAGAATAAAAGCGACAGACTGCATAATAAAGGTTGCTATCACAAGGGGCAATAAAACGTGACGTTCTTTTGCACGAAGGGGTTGAGCATACAAACAAATAAGCGCATGGCAACCTCTGCTTCCCTCTGCGAAGGGCCTATCTTTTACTTTTATGTATTTACTTTCATGCAAAGAGTCAAAATTTTCCTTCTATTCCTTTTTATTTTTCTCCTTTGGCAAGCATCATGTGGTGAGGAAAGATCTAGGCACATATGTCCAGTTCAATATAGATAGCGTGATTTATTATTGTTGACATCACCCTTGAGGTGAATACGTTGGGAGGCAAAACTATAAGCCCCTATCTTTCTATGTGTCCGGTTGAAACGTTTTGCTCATGTGTACGTGGTGAGTGTTGGCAATCATAGAAGACTATATGATGGTTGAGTATGTGGACTTGCCTAAAGGCTCCGATACGTGACCCTTCATGAAAAGATAATGAATTGTAGTTGCAAAGTTGACTGAGAACATAGTTTGTTGGTCTTTAATAGAGTTTTTGCTTTATACTTCAATAGTGTGATGAATTGTCACTTATTCATGAGAAGTCTATGATAAGAGCCTTATTGCAAGAGTCTTATGTTTAAGTTTGTTGATGTTATAATAGTGAACATGATGCTTCAATGTCCGTATTTTGTTTTTATCGACACCTCTCTCTCTAAGCATGTGGACATGTTTTTCGATTTCGGTTTTCGCTTGAGGACAAGCGAGGTCTAAGCTTGGGGGAGTTGATACGTCCATTTTGCATCATGTTTTCTTACTGTTATTTATGATGTTTTTATCCATAATAATGCTTTTTGGAGTAATTCTAATGCTTTTTCTCTCATAATATGCATGGTATACACAAAGAGGGAGAATTCTGGCAGCTGGAAATCTGGACCTGGAAAAGCTACGTCAGGCCACCTATTCTACACAACTCCAAATAAGTTGAAACTTCACGGAGATTTTTTATCAAATATATAATGAATATTGGAGCAAATAACTACCAGAGGGGCCCACCAGGTGGGCACAACCCACCTGGGCGCGCCAGGGAGCCCAAGCGCGCCCTGGTGGGTTGTGCTCACCCAGGCCCACCTCCGGTGCCCATCTTCTGGTATATAGGTCGTTTTGACCTAGGAAAAAGGAGGAGAGGACTTTCAGGATGGAGCACCGCCATCTCGAGGCAGAACTTGGGCAGGAGCACTTTTGCCCTCCGGCGGAGCGATTCCGCCGGGGGAACTTCCCTCCCGGAGGGGGAAATCATCCTCATCATCATCACCAACAACTGTCCCATCTTGGGGAGGGCAATCTCCATCAACATCTTCAACAGCACCATCTCATCTCAAACCCTATTTCATCTCTTGTGTTCAATCTTGTTACCGGAACTATAGATTGGTGCTTGTGGGTGACTAGTAGTGTTGATTACATCTTGTAGTTGATTACTATATGGTTTATTTGGTAGAAGATTATATGTTCAGATCCAATATGCTATTTAATACCCCTCTGATCTTGAGCATGATTATCATTTGTGAGTAGTTACTTTTGTTCCTGAGGTCACGGGAGAAATCATGTTGCAAGTAATCATGTGAACTTGATATGTGTTTGATACTTTGATAGTATGTATGTTGTGATTCCCTTAGTGCTGTCATGTGAACGTTGACTACATGACACTTCACCATATTTGGGCCTAAGGGAATGCATTGTGGAGTAGCAATTAGATGATGGTTGCGAGAGTGACAGAAGCTTAAACCCCAGTTTATGTGCTATTCTGTAAGGGGCTGATTAGATCCAAAAGTTTAATGCTATGGTTAGAATTTATTCTTAATACTTTTCTCGTAGTTGCGGATGCTTGCGGGAGGGTTAATCATAAGTAGGAGGTTTGTTCAAGTAAGAACAGCACCTAAGCACCGGTCCACCCACATATCAAATTATCAAAGTACCGAACACAAATTAAACCAACATGGTGAAAGTGACTAGATGAAAATCTCGTGTACCCTCAAGAACGCTTTGCTTATTATAAGAGACCGTTTTGGCCCGTCCTTTGCCTCAAAAGGATTGGGCTATCTTGCTGCATTGTTACTACTATCGTTACTTGCCCGTTACAAATTATCTTGCTATCAAACTACTCAGTTACTTACAATTTCAGCACTTGCGGACATTACCTTACTAAAAACTACTTGTCATTTCCTTCTGCTCCTCGTTGGGTTTGACACTCTTACTTACCGAAAAGAGCTACAATTGATCCCCTATACTTGTGGGTCATCAGGGCCATAGTTTTCACTAGAGGCTTCTCTCAAGATAGAAAATATTACAGTGGGTGAACAAATTACTGCCAAGCAATTGATAGAAAAGCACAGGGTTATGACGATATCTAAGGCAATGATCATGAATATAGGCATCACGTCTGTGTCAAGTAGACCGAAACGATTCTGCATCTACTACTATTACACCACACATAGACCGCTATCTAGCATGCATCTAGAGTATTAAGTTCATGTAGAACGGCGTAATGCATTAAGTAAGATGACATGATGTAGAGGAATTAACTCAAGCAATATGATGAAAACCCCATCTTTTTATCCTCGATGGCAACAATACAATACGTGCCTTGCTGCCCCTACTGTCACTGGGAAAGGACCGCAAGATTGAACCCAAAGCTAAGCACTTCTCCCATTGCAAGAAAAACCAATCTAGTTGGCCAAACCAAACCGATAGTTCAGAGAGAATTACAAAGATATAAAATCATGCATAAAAGAATTCAGAGAAGATTCAAATAATATTCATAGATAAGCTGATCATAAATCCACAATTCATCGAATCTCGGCAAACACACCGCAAAAAAGTATTACATCGAATAGATCTCCAAGAACATCGAGGAGAACATGATATTGAGAATCAAAGAGAGAGAAAAAGCCATCTAGCTACTAGCTATGGACCCGTAGGTCTGTGGTAAACTACTCACGCTTCATCAGAAGGGCAATAGATTTGATGTAGAAGCCCTCCGTGATCGAATCCCCCTCCGGCAGGCTGCCGAAAAAGGTCCCTAGATGGGATCTCACAGGTACAGAAGGTTGCGGCAGTGGAAAAGTGTTTTCGTGGATGCGTCTGGTGGTTTGGGGATGTATGGGAATATATAGGCGAAAGAATTAGGCTAGGAGGTGCACAAGGGGCCCACAAGGGTGGGGGCATGCCCTACCCCCCTGGGCGCGCCCTCCGTCCTTGTGGCCGCCTCGTGGCTCCTCCGACTTCATCTCCAAGTCTCCTGGTTGTCTTCTGGTCCAAGAAAAATCATCGTGAAGGTTTTATTCCGTTTGGACTTTGTTTGGTATTCCTTTTCTGCGAAACTGAAAAAACAGAGAAAAAACAGGAACTGGCACTGGGCTCTAGGTTAATAGGTTAGTCCCAAAAAATATAAAATAACATATAATGCATATAAAACATCCAAAACAGATAATATAATAGCATGGAACAATCAAAAAATTTAGATACGTTGGAGACGTATCATCATCATCTATCCAACAAGCCTGAGTTTGCTCAATTTGGAGCTCATTTGCAGAAGTTATGGAAGTTCAGGCTCTCCTGCATCCATCTGTTTTGCTTAGGCCATTTTGTTGCTCTCTAGCGGTAGTATCGTCCTGGGCAGCGGTAGTACCGCTTGCGCGGTACTTCCGTGGTTCCAGTGTCGTGGGCACTACCGCTTGTTTTCGGCTTCTGGACTCTTTATCGCTTCAGTGGTAGTAGGGCGGTAGTGGCGAGCGGTAGTACTGCTCTAAGCGGTACTATGATAACCCACAAGTATAGGGGATGGCAACCGTTTTCGAGGGTAGAGTATTCAACCTAAATTTATTGATTCAACACAAGGGGTGCCAAAGAATATTCTCAAGTATTAGCAGCAGAGTTGTCAATTCAACCACACCTGAAAGACTTGATATTTGCGGCAAAGTATTTAGTAGCAAAGTAGTATGGAAGTAACGGTAACGGTGGCAAAAGTAATAGTAGCACTTTTGTAGCAATCGTAACAGTGGCAACGGAAAAGTAACTTAGCAAAGATCAATATATGGAAAGCTCGTAGGTAATGGATCAATGGTGGATAATTATGTCGGATGGCATTCATCATGCAACAGTTATAACCTAGGGTGACACAGAACTAGCTCCAATTCATCAATATAATATAGGCATGTATTCTGAATATAGTCATACGTACTTATGAAAAAGAACTTGCATGACATCTTTCGTCCTACCCTCCCATGGCAGCGGGGTCTGTAACGCCCCGGATGTAAGTTTCCATATTTGTAACTCCAACTCTTGCCATTTTCGGCTATGTGCTATGATATTCCCTCCATGGTTGGGTTTTTGTCTTTCGTTTTGCATTTTGTTCATGTCATGCATTTCATATCATGTCATCATGTGCATCTCATTTGCATACGTGTTCGTCCCATGCATCCGAGCATTTTCCCCGTTGTCCGTTTTGCAATCCGACACTCCCACGTGCACCGGCGCACCCCTTTTGTTTCTTTTCGTCAGCGGGTGTTAAACGTTCTCGGAATGGACCGAGGTTTGTCAAGTGGCCTTGGTATACCACCGGTAGACCACCTGTCAAGTTTCGTTCCATTTGGAGGTCGTTTGATGCTCCAACGGTTAACCGAGTAACCGCAAAGGTCTTTTGTGTGTTGCAGCAAAAAACCCCTCCAAACATTCCAATAACACCTCTAAGTCCCCTCCATGCTCTCGGTCGTTCGATCACGATCGTGTGGGAGAAAACCGCACTCCCTTTGGACTCTCCTAGCTCCCTATGCCTATATAAGCTCCTTCCCCTCCGAAATTTGCGTCCAAACCGTAGCCACCGCTCCCTCCGCGCGCCGGACACGTCCGCCCGGCGCCGGACAAATCCCGCCGCCGCGCCCGGCCTACCGCGCGCCGCCAAGTCAGCACCGCCGCCACCCACCGCCCGCGGCCCGGCGAGACCGAGGAGGGCCCGCCCGAGCCCGTACGCCGCCCG
>NC_057805.1:293660300-293662580 GCF_018294505.1 Triticum aestivum
ACCGCCGCGTCGGCGACCGCGCCCGACCTCCCTCGACCGCGCCTACCCCGACCCCGAGCTCCGGTCGGCCATCTCCTCCCTCTCCCCTCCGACTCCGGCGACCAGCGCCGTCTCCAGCGAGCGACGAACCCTAGATCTGGCGGACCCGAAGGTTGACTCCCCCCCCCTCGATTTCTGCCAAGTCCAAGAATATTGCATTATGTTGCATATTTGACGCACCATAACTCCGTGCATACTGCTCCGCTTTGTGCGTGTAATATGTCGGAATGTTCATCACGAGATGCTATTCATTTTGTTCCATTGCGCCATGCTCGTTTGAGTCCATCTTAATGCCCAAATCTCTGGTGCAAGAGTGCTATATGATGTTTACTGATGTTACTTATCAGAACTTGGTGATTTGTTATTTTTGTTGCAATTGATGTGTGCATCTTATGAGTATGAGCTCTACAGGTGTTTTGATCTATGCCATGCCATCTTTACGGAGGTGTATGCCATGTATTTTGTGATCTATGTGATGACTAGCACAAGCATGCAAACTAGGCTTCGTGATGTTTCTGTTTTCAGGGACTTACAATTTTGCTGTCTTTTATCTGCTGTTATTTTGTTGCTACGTATCCATGTGGCTACAGTGAGATCCATGCTTATTTTGAGTATGTTCAGTAAGGATGTTTTGTAGATATAGTTGTGCTCTATCCATCCATGCCCCTGTTTGCAGTTATGGAGTGCCCTAGCATGTCTTAATCTTGCTCTACTTTTGCTATAACATATTCCTAGCAGAATGTTAACATGATATTCAATTTTGTCAAGGTTGTTGTAGTTGATCCATACATGCTATGAAGTTGCTCTTGCCATGGTTACCTTCATAAACATGCCATCTTCCTATAGGTATGCTTGTTTTGTCATGCATTGCTTTGTGATGAGTGAATCAAGCTCACCAAGATGCCCTCATAATTTCTGTTAATGTCATGTTCTGTTTTCTGCTAAGTCTGAAACCTGTTAACGAAACTTGCTATGTTTACATGGGTGCCATCATATCTTCTGATCCTTTTGGCTCACGGTCAGTAAGGGACTTTTGTCCTATGATTTTAGTGGATTCATGCCATGCCTTGTTGTACTATGTTAAGTTCCTGTAGCATGTTGATTGCTTGCTCTGAACATTGCTACCTGATGTTGTTTATGCCATGTCCAGTAATTTCAGTCTGTGAACCTGATATCTTTTGCACTTTTGCCATGCTTGGTTGAACCTGTTATGGTGTGATCTAGCCGTAGCTCAGTGTTCATCTTTTGTCAAACATCTCCTGTAGATTACTGCCATGTGCTTTGTTGCTATGTTGGGGTGCTGTAGCATAGTTACTTGACGTATTCTAAGTGCTATCATGCTGTTAATCGCATAATCGTGTCATTCTTGTTTTGCTTGCCATTTGCAAACCGTGCATCCATTTCCGGTGATCTTTATATCGATTTCGACCGAAATCATCTCCTCTTTCCAGTGGCGTACTTGGTTTGCCAAGTTACTGCTTTGTTCATTCTTTTTCTTTCGGACCACGCATATGCATCGCATACCACATCTCGCATATCATGCATGTGTTTGCATCATGTTGCTTATGCATCTTCCATGATTGATTGTGGTTCCGTTGCTTGTGTTCTTGCTGTGGGTAAAGCCAGGAGACGAGTTCGTGAACGAGGAATCTGTTGAGTATGCTTACGAGGATCAAGCTTTCGATAACTCTGAGAACCTTGCAGGCAAGATGACCATACCCTCGAAATCACTTCTATCTTTGCTTTGCTAGTTGTTCGCTCTATTTGCATGCTGCGCTACCTACCACTTGCTATATCATGCCTCCCATATTTCCATGTCAAGCCTCTAACCATCCTTTCCTAGCAAACCGTTGTTTGGCTAAGTTACCGCAATTGCTCAGCCCTTCTTATAGCGTTGCTAGTTGCAGGTGAAGTTGAAGTTGGTTCCATGTTGGAACATGGATATTTTGGAATATCACAATATCACTTATTTAATTAATGCATATATATATTTGGTAAAGGGTGGAAGGCTCGGCCTTATGCCTGGTGTTTTGTTCCACTCTTGCCGCCCTAGTTCCCGTCATACCGGTATTATGTTCCTTGAGTTTGCGTTCCTTACGCGGTTGGGTGATTTATGGGACCCCCTTGACAGTTCGCCTTGAATAAAACTCGTCCAGCAAGGCCCAACCTTGGTTTTACCATTTGCCTACCTAAGCCTTTTTCCCTTGGGTTTTCGCGAGCCCGAGGGTCATCTTTATTTTA
>NC_057805.1:293662590-293663932 GCF_018294505.1 Triticum aestivum
CCTGATGCTATTTATGCCATGTCCAGTATTTTCTCTAAGTCTGCTATCCTCATATCTTTTGCACTTTTGCCATGCTTGGTTGAACCTGTTATGTTGTGATCTAGCCGTAGCTCAGTGTTCATATTTTGTCAAGCATCGCCTGTAGATTACTTCCATATACTTTGTTTCTATGTTGGGGTGCCGTAGTATAGTTAGTTGATGTATTCTAAGTGCTATCATGCTGTTAATCGCAGAATCGTGTCATTCTTGTTTTGCTTGCCATTTGCAAACCGTGGATCCGTTCCCGGTGATCTTTATATCGATTTCGACCGAAATCATGTCATCTTTCCAGTGGCATACTTGGTTTGCCAAGTTACTTCCTTGTTCATTCTTTTTCTTCCGGAGCACGCATATGCATCGCATATCATATCCCGCATCTCATGCATGTTTTGCATCTTGTTGCTTGTGCATTTCCCGTGATTGATTGTGGTTCCTTTGCTTGTATTCTTGCTGTGGGTAGAGCCGGGAGACGAGTTCGTGAACGAGGAACCTGTTGAGTACGCTTACGAGGATCAAGCTTTCGACAACTCTAAGAACCTTGCAGGCAAGATGACCATACCCTCGAAATCACTTCTATCTTTGCTTTGCTAGTTATTCATTCGTTTGCTATGCTGCGCTACCTACCACTTGCTATATCATGCCTCCCATATTGCCATGTAAAGCCTCTAACCATCCTTTCTCAGCAAACCGTTGTTTGGCTAAGTTACCGCTTTTGCTCAGCCCTTCTTATAGCGTTGCTAGTTGCAGGTGAAGTTGAAGTTGGTTCCATATTGGAACATGGATATTTTGGAATATCACAATATCTCTTATTTAATTAATGCATCTATATATTTGGTCCAGGGTGGAAGGCTCAGCCTTATGCCTAGTGTTTTGTTCCACTCTTGCCGCCCTAGTTTCCATCATACCGGTATTATGTTCCTTGAGTTTGCGTTCCTTACGCGGTTGGGTGATTTCTGGGACCCCCTTGACAGTTTGCCTTGAATAAAACTCCTCCAGCAAGGCCCAACCTTGGTTTTACCATTTGCCTACCTAAGCCTTTTTCCCTTGGGTTTTCGCGAGCCCGAGGGTCATCTTTATTTTAACCCCCCCCCCCCCGGGCCAGTGCTCCTTCGAGTGTTGGCCCGAACCAAGTAGACTGCGGGGCCACCTCGGGGAAACTTGAGGCCTGGTTTTACTCGTAGGAAGTCTCATCCGTTGTGCCCTGAGAACGAGATATGTGCAGCTCCTATCGGGATTTGTCGGCACATCGGGCGGCTTTGCTGGTCTTGTTTTACCATTGTCGAAATGTCTTGTAAACCAGGAT
>NC_057805.1:293663942-293671205 GCF_018294505.1 Triticum aestivum
CCCCCCCCCCCCGGGCCAGTGCTCCTTCGAGTGTTGGTCCAAAACGAGTAGACTACGGGGCCACCTCGGGGAAACTTGAGGCCTGGTTTTACTTGTAGGATGTCTCATCCGTTGTGCCCTGAGAACGAGATATGTGCAGCTCCTATCGGGATTTGTCGGCACATCGGGCGGCTTTGCTGGTCTTGTTTTACCATTGTCGAAATGTCTTGTAAACCGGGATTCCGAGACTGATCGGGTCTTCCCAGAAGAAGGTTTATCCTTCGTTGACCGTGAGAGCTTATAATGGGCTAAGTTGGGACACCCCTGCAGGGTATTATCTTTCGAAAGCCGTGCCCACGGTTATGAGGCAGATGGGAATTTGTTAATGTCCGGTTGTAGGGAACTTGACACTTGACTTAATTAAAATACATCAACCGTGTGTGTAGCCGTGATGGTCTCTTCTCGGCAGAGTCTGGGAAGTGAACACGGTTTGAGTTATGCATGAACGTAAGTCGTTTCAGGATCACTTCTTGATCATTTCTAGCTTCGCGACCGTTGCGTTGCTTCTCTTCTCGCTCTCATTTGCGTATGTTAGCCACCATATGCTTAGTGCTTGCTGCAGCTCCACCTCATTACACCATCCTTTCCTATAAGCTTAAATAGTCTTGATCTCGCGGGTGTGAGATTGCTGAGTCCTCGTGACTCACAGATTCTACCAAACAATTGCAGGTGCCGACGATGCGAGTGCAGGTGACGCAAACAAGCTCAAGTGGGAGTTCGACGAGGAACGTGGTCGTTACTATGTTTCTTTTCCTGATGATCAGTAGTGGAGCCCAGTTGGGACGATCGGGGATCTAGCATTTGGGGTTATCTTATTTTCATTTGGATTTGACCGTAGTCGGTCTATGTGTTCATTTTGGATGATGTATGAATTAATTTATGTATTGTGTGAAGTGGCGATTGTAAGCCAACTCTCGTTATCCCATTCTTGTTCATTACATGGGATTGTGTGAAGATGACCCTTCTTGCGACAATACCTACAATGCGGTTATGCCTCTAAGTCGTGCCTCGACACGTGGGAGATATAGCCGCATCGTGGGCGTTACAAGTTGGTAATCAGAGCCATCCCCGACTTAGGAGCCCTCTGCTTGATCGAATCGTTGGCGTTGTTGAGTCTAGAACAAAAAAAATTTGAGTCTTAGGATTATATATATCGGAGAGTAGGATTCTTTTTACTCCTCAATCCCTTCGTCGCTCTGGTGAGGCCTCCTGACGTAGAAGTTTTGACTCTTCTCTCCTCAAATTTCACTAAAAAAATTTAGGATCACGCGGGTATCTTGGAATCGTTCCGATGGTTTTGTGACGAGAACATTGTTCTTGGTGCCTCCTGACATTTAGGGGTTGTGGCAGTGTCCCGGGGAGTTGAGCTCCGAGGTGTTGTCGTCACAATTTTATCGTTGCAGTTCTGGAATACCTGAGTTTCGCCGACATCGAAAATCTCTTTTATGCAGTTGTTGGTGAGATCACCTCGACGCCACCCAGTACTGGGGCGGGAGTTCGGGAGTATTGTCATAACTTGTATAACGGATGCTTTTCGAAGGTTGAGGTACACGATTTCCGAAGGTTTCTTGGTTATGTGTTGACGGATGGATACAGCTGGATCTAGGGATTGCTAGTTTGGGTGATATATTTTGTGTCCCCTGTATCCCCAACACCAGATTGCATAACCAAAAAGTTCCGGGAGTTTATAGGTGGGATTCATGTAGCTCTTAGCATTTCTTCCCGCAGATATTTGGTTTGTGATTGGGTAATCCTTGCCACTTATTTGTTCCACTCGTACCTTTTTATTTTATTCATCAATCTCTTATCAAGTGGCTTCTCACCTTAATGGAAGTTTGATGATTTACTATGGAATTCATTCGTTCATCCTCGTTCGAATGTTTATTGTGAAGACTATATGTTGCAATTTCTATCCGTTGATTCAACTTTTCTATTTGTCTATCAAGATGCTAACGGATGTCACCCTCTTCAGGATGGCTCCGCCAACGCGTCAGAATCCGGAACGCAATGAGGGAGTCAGGCGAACCCTCCTCCACCACCTCCGCCTCCGGAGGCATGGCAAGCTATCATGGCAGCCACCAACGCCAATGCTCGGATGATTTTGCAACTCTTGCAAGAGCGCACCCAAGGGCAAGGCAATCAAGGAAATCAAGGCCAAGGCAACAATCAGCCTCACTTCGCTACCCTCAACCAGATCCTCGCTAATCAGCCGAAGTCTTTCAGCTACTGTGCCGAGGCCACAGACGCCGATGATTGGCTCGTGGACATCAACAAGCATTTTGAATGTAGCAATGTCAGGCCTGAGGACTTTGTCAAGTTCGCTTCTTTTCAACTCAAGGATCAAGCTGCCGAGTGGTATCAACAATACAAAGATTCCAGAGGAGGTCGTGTGATTACCTGGGATGATTTCCGCCGAGACTTCAAAGCTCACCACATTCCACAAAGTGTTGTTGAGAGCAAGCGTGAGGAGTTCCGCAATCTCAAGCAAGGCAGCATGTCCGTGTATCAATACAATACTCAGTTTCAGAAACTCGCTCGCTTCGCTAAGCAAGACGTTCCTGATGAAAAGAGCATGATCTATCAATTCAGAGGTGGCCTCAGAGAAGATCTGCAATTACCTCTCGTGCTTTTTGAGCCGACCAAGTATGATGATTTCTACAACATGGCTCTGAAGCAAGAGGCTGCTCAGCTCAAGTGTGAGGCTTCTAAGAAGAGAGTCAGGGACACAGTTCAGTCTTCTTCTTCCTCACTAGTGGCTACTAAGCAACAGAAGTTCTGGTTGCCTCCTCCTCCTCCGTTTCGTCAGCCTTTCCAGCAGAAGAACAAAGGTGGCCATGGATCTTCCCACCCACCCAACCCTGGCTATCAGAATAAGTCTCAGAATCAAGATCCAAAGTCGAATGCTCCTTATCATCGTCCACTCTCAGAGGTGACTTGCAACAAGTGTCAGCAGAAAGGTCACTATGCTAACAAGTGTTTCAACCAAAGGCGCCTTCCGCCTCCTCCTCCTGTGAGATCTTCCAGCAATGCAGTGGTCAAGCATAATCCCAAGTCTGCTAAGGTGAACATGATGAATGCAGCTCAAGCGGAGGAATCTACTGATGTGATAATGGGTAATCTCTCAGTTAATGATATTCCTGCAAAAGTTTTATTTGACACTGGTGCATCACATTCTTTCATGTCATAACCATTTGCATCGAAGCACAATGTTGACACAGAGATTTTATCCAAAGTTATGCAAGTTGTTTCTCCGGGAAAGCTTATGACTTCTAGTTTGGTTGCTCCCGATGTTTCTATTAAGATGGGAAACTATAAATTTCTGTCTAAACCAATTGTCCTTGGTGACTCAGATATTGATCTAATTCTCGGGATGGACTGGCTTTCTAAGCACAAGGCTCAACTTGATTGTGCTGCCAGGGAAATTCAATTGACACACTCTTCTGAGGATGTTATCATCTATGCCGCTCGTGATGAAACCATTCGGTTATTTTCTCTCAATGAGAAGGGCGAGTTGGATGCTATTTCTCAAATTCCAGTCGTTTGTGAGTACCAAGATGTCTTTCCAGAAGAGCTTCCGGGTATGCCTCCTCACCGGCCAGTTGAGTTCGTTATCGATCTTGAGCCCGGCACTGAACCCGTTTGCAAGCGTCCTTACAAGCTTGGACCCAAGGAGCTGAAGGAATTGAAGAAACAGCTCGATGAACAAGAGCGTCTGGGTTTGATCAGACCAAGTTCATCTCCATGGGGTTGTGGTGTTTTTTTTCCAGAAGAAGGATGGCACGGATCGACTTTGTGTCGACTACCGTCCATTGAACAAGAAGACAATCAAGAACAAGTATCCACTTCCCAACATCAATGAGCTATTCGAGCAACTCAAAGGTGCTAAAGTATTCTCCAAGCTTGACCTCCGGATGGGTTATCATCAAATTCGCATTCGTGAAGAAGATATTCCCAAGACAGCATTCAGAACAAGCTTTGGTTCTTATGAATATACTGTCATGTCTTTCGGCCTTGTCAATGCTCCTCCAACGTTCTCTCGAATGATGAACTTCATCTTCAACCCCTATACCAATGAATTTGTCCTGGTGTATCTCGATGATATATTGGTCTTCTCCAAGAATAAGAAGGATCATGCCAAACATTTGCGATTGGTGCTCGACAAGCTCAGAGAGTATCAATTTTATGCGAAGTTTTCCAAATGTGAGTTTTGGCTTGATGAAGTTCTTTACCTTGGTCATATCATCTCTGCCAAGGGCATCGCTGTTAATCCCGAGAAGGTGTCTGCAATTGTGAATTGGGAACCTCCTCAGAATGTCAAGCAGCTCCGCAGTTTTCTTGGTCTTGCAAGCTATTGCCGAAGATTCGTTGAGAATTTCTCTAAGATTGCAAAGCCTCTTTCCAACCTCCTCCAGAAGCATGTGAAGTATGTCTGGACTCCTGAGTGTGACGTTGCTTTCAACACTCTCAAAGAGAAACTCATCACAGCTCCTGTCTTAACTCCTCCTAACAAATCCAAGTCATTCGAAGTTTTCTGTGATGCTTCTCTTCAAGGTCTCGGTGCTGTGTTAATGCAAGAGAAGAAAGTTGTGGCCTATACCTCTCGTCAGTTGAAGGCCAATGCAAAAAACTACCCCACTCACGATCTTGAGTTGGCGGCAGTTGTCCATGCATTAATAACATGGAGACATCTCTTGTTGGGAAGAAAAGTGGACATATTCACCGATCACAAGAGTCTCAAGTACATCTTCACTCAGCCCAACCTCAACCTCAGGCAAACTCGATGGGTCGAAATGATTCAAGAGTACAATCCGAGTATTGAATATACTCCAGGCAAGGCCAACGTCATTGCAGATGCTTTGAGCAGGAAGGCTTATTGCAACAGCTTAATTCTCAAGCCATCTCAACCGGATCTTTGTGAAGCTTTCCGCAAACTGAATCTCCAAGTTGTTCCTCAAGGCTTTCTTGCCAACCTCATAATCTCTCCTACTTTGGAAGATCAAATTCGTGAGGCACAATTCCTGGATACCATGGTGAAGAAGGTGAAACGTGGTATTGACAAGGATCTTTCCAAATACAAGTGCTATCGCATTGATGACAGAGACACTTTATTCTTCGAGGACCGGATTGTGGTTCCTAAAGGTGATCTAAGGAAAGTCATTATGAACGAGGCGCACAATTCTCTTCTTTCCATTCATCCTGGAAGTACGAAGATGTACCATGACCTCAAGCAGTCGTATTGGTGGACTCGAATGAAGCGAGAAATCGCTCAATTCATGAATGAATGTGATGTCTGTCGAAGGGTGAAAGCAGAACACCAACGACCAGCTGGTCTCCTCCAACCTCTTGCTATTCCAGAGTGGAAGTTTGATCATATCGAAATGGACTTCGTGACTGGATTTCCAAAGTCCAAGCGCGGAAATGATGATATCTTCGTTGTCATCGACAAGCTTACTAAAGTGTCTCATTTCCTTCCAATCAAAGAATCTATCACAGCAGCTCAGTTGGCAGAGCTATACACCTCCAGGATTGTCTCCTTGCACGGCATTCCACAATTGATTTCTTCAGATCGTGGAAGCATCTTCACTTCTAAGTTCTGGGACTCCTTCCAGAAGGCCATGGGCACCAACATTCGCTTCAGCACAGCTTTCCATCCTCAAACTAGTGGCCAAGTCGAGCGAGTCAATCAAATCCTTGAAGATATGCTCAGGGCTTGTGTCATTTCCTTTGGCTTGAAGTGGGAAGATTGCCTTCCATATGCCGAATTCTCCTACAACAACAGTTTCCAAGCGAGTTCGGGCAAGGCCCCATTCGAGATTCTCTATGGCAGAAAGTGTCGTAATCCTCTCAATTGGTCAGAGACTGGTGAACGCCAACTTCTTGGCAATGACTTAATCACAGAGGCTGAAGAAATGTGTAAAGTCATCCGTGAAAATCTCAAAGCCGCGCAATCGCGCCAGAAGAGTTACTATGATAGCAAGCACCGTGATTTGGCTTTCGAGATAGGAGACCATGTCTACCTCCGCGTCTCTCCAATGAAAGGCACTCGCCGCTTCGGTATCAAAGGGAAGCTTGCCCCTAGATACGTGGGTCCTTTCAAGATCATTGGCAAAAGAGGCGACCTCGCCTATCAACTTGAGCTTCCCTCCAACTTCGCGAACGTGCACGATGTGTTCCATGTGTCACAGCTTCGCAAGTGCTTCAAGACTCTTGAGCGCACCATCAACTTCGAAGAGATTGACCTCCAAGAAGATCTGTCTTATCATGAGCACCCCGTTGCTATTCTTGAAGAAACTGAGCGCAAGACTCGCAACAAGTCAATCAAATTCCTGAAAGTGAAGTCGTCGCACCATTCCGACCGAGAAGCCAGCTGGGAATGCGAGGACCACCTCTGTTCCGAATATCCGGATTTCTTTCAGTCCTAGATCTCAGGACGAGATCCTCTCGTAGTGGTGGAGTGTTGTAACGCCCCGGATGTAAGTTTCCATATTTGTAACTCCAACTCTTGCCATTTTCGGCTATGTGCTATGATATTCCCTCCGTGGTTGGGTTTTTGTCTTTCGTTTTGCATTTTGTTCATTTCATGCATTTCATATCATGTCATCATGTGCATCTCATTTGCATACGTGTTCGTCTCATGCATCCGAGCATTTTTCCCGTTATCCGTTTTGCAATCCGACACTCCCACATGCACCGACGCACCCCTTTTGTTTCTTTTCGTGAGTGGGTGTTAAACGTTCTCGGAATGGACCGAGGTTTGTCAAGTGGCCTTGGTATACCACCGGTAGACCACCTGTCAAGTTTCGTTCCATTTGGAGGTCGTTTGATGCTCCAACGGTTATCCGGGTAACCGCAAAGGTCTTTTGTGTGTTGCAGAAAAACCCCCCTCCAAACAGTCCAATAACCCCTCTAAGTCCCCTCCATCCTCTCGGTCGTTCGATCACGATCGTGTGGGCGAAAACCGCACTCCATTTGGACTCTCCTAGCTCCCTATGCCTATATAAGCACCTTCCCCTCCGAAATTTGCGTCCAAACCCTAGCCACCGCTTCCTCCGCGCGCCGGACACGTCCGCCCGTCGCCGGACGAATCCCGCCGCCGCGCCCGGCCAACCACGTGCCGCCACATCAGCACCGCCGCCACCCACCGCCCGTGGCCCGGCGAGCCCGAGGAGGGCCCGCCCGAGCCCGTACGCCCCCGCCGCCTCCTCCACTCACGTCGGCGCCGCC